>NW_022096114.1:0-35131 GCF_006542625.1 Nomascus leucogenys
TTGAATTTCCTCCTGTAGCTCAGAGTAGTTTGATCATCTGAGGCCTTCTTCTCTCAACTCATCAAAGTCATTCTCCGTCCAGCTTTTTTCCATTGCTGGTGAGGAACTGTCTTCCTTTGGAGGAGAAGAGGTGCTCTGCTTTTTAGAGTATCCAGTTTTCCTGCTCTTTTTTGTCCCCATCTTTGTGGTTTTATCAACTTTTGGTCTTTGGTGATGGTGATGTACAGAGGGTTTTTGGTGTGAGTGTCATTTCTGTTTGTTAGTTTTCCTTCTAACAGACAAGACCCTCAGCTGCAGGTCTGTTGGAGTTTGTTAGAGGTCTACTCCAGACCCTGTTTTCCTGGGTATCAGCAGCAGTGGCTTCAGAACAGCGAATTTTGGTGAACCGCAAATTCAGCTGTCTGATCATTCCTCTGGAAGTTTTGTCTCAGAGGAGTACCCGGTCGAGTGAGGTGTCAGTCTGTCCCTACTGGGGGGTGCCTCCCAGTTAGGCTGCTCGGGGGTCAGGGAGCCACTTTAGGAGGCAGTCTGCCCATTCTCAGATCTCCAACAGCATGCTGAGAGAACCATTGCTCTCTTCAAAGCTGTCAGACAGGGACATTTAATTCTGCAGAGGTTACTGCTGACTTTTTGTTTGTGCCCTGATCCCAGAAGTGGAGCCTACAGAGGCAGGAGGTCTCCTTGAGTTGTGGTGGGCTCTACCAGTTCAAGCTTCCTGGCTGCATTGTTTACCTAAGCAAACCTGGGCAATGGTGGGCGCCCCTCCTCCAGCCTCACTGCCACCTTGCAGTTTGATCTCAGACTGCTGTGCTAGCAATCAGTGAGACACCCTGGGCATAGGACCCTCTGAGGCAGGCAGAGGACACAATCTGCTGGTGTGCTGTTTTCCAAGCCCATTGGAAAAGCACAGTATTAGGGTGAGAGTGACTGATATTCCAGGTGCCGTATGTCACCCATTTCTTTGACTAGGAAGGGAACTCCCTAAACATTTGTGCTTATCGAGTGAGGCAATGCATCGCCCTGCTTTGGCTTGTGCATGGTGCACTGCAACCACTGTCCTGCAACCACTGGAACTCCCTAGTGAGATGAACACTGTACCTCAGATGGAAATGCAGAAATCATCAGTCATCTGGTGACGCTCATGCTGGGAGCTGTAGACTGGAGCTGTTCCTATTCGGCCATATTGGCTCTGCCCCGAAATACTCTTTTTTGTAAAATCTCCCAGTGGACATTTGCAGTGCTTTGAGCCTATGCTGGAAAAGGAAATATGTTCACATACAAATTAGACAGAAGAATTCAGAGAAACTTCTTTGTGATGTGTGCATTTATCTCACAGAGTTAAAACTTCCTTTTGATTAAGCAGGTTTGAAAAACTCTTTTTTTAGAATCTGCAAGTGGACACCTGGAGTGCTTTGATGCCTATGGTAGAAATGGAAATATCTTAACATAATATACAGACAGAAGCAACCTGAGAAAATTCTTTGTGATGTGTGGATTCATCTCACAGGGTTAAACCTTTCTTTTGATTGAGCAGTTGTAAAACTCTCTTTTTGTAGAATCTGCAAGGGGACAATTGGAGCGTTTTGAGGCCTATGGTGGAAAAGGAAATATCTTCACATAAAAACTAGACAGAAGAATTCTGAGAAACTTATTTTTGATGTGTGCATTCATCTCACAGAGTTGAACCTTTCTTTTGATTGAGCAGTTTTGAAACACTCTTTTTAGAATCTTCAAGTGGACATTTGGAGCGCTTTGTGGCCTATGGTAGAAAAGGAAATATCTTCACATAAAATATAGACAGAAGCAATCTGAGAAACTTCTTTTTGATGTGTGCATTCATCTCCCAGAGTTAAACCTTTCTTTTGATTGAGCAGTTTTGAAACACTCTTTTTTAGAATCTTCAAGTGGACATTTGGAGCGCTTTGTGGCCTATGGTAGAAAAGGAAATATCTTCACATAAAATCTAGACAGAAGCAATCTGAGAAACTTCTTTTTGATGTGTGCATTCATCTCCCAGAGTTAAACCTTTCTTTTGATTGAGCAGTTTTGAAACTCTCTTTTTGTAGAATCTGCACATGGACATTTGGAGCGCTTGAGGCCTATGGTGGAAAAGGAAATATCTTCATTTAAAAATTAGACAAAAGAATTCTGAGAAACTTCTTTGTGAGGTGTGCATTCATCTCATGGAGTTGAACATTTCTTTTGATTGTGCAGTTTTGGAACACTATTTTTGTAGAATCTGCAAGTGCACATTTCCAGAGCTTTGAGGCCAATGGTGGAAAAGAAAATATCTTCACATAAAATCTAGACAGAAGCAATCTCAGAAAATTCTTTGTGTTATGTGCATTCATCTCCCAGAGTTGAAACTTTCTTTTTATGGAGCACTTTTGAAATACTGTCTTTGTAGAATCTGCAAGTGCACATTTGGAATGTCTTGAGGTCTATGGTGGAAAAAAAAAATATCTTCACATAGAAAATAGACGGAAGAATTCTGAGAAACATCTTTGTGATGTGTGCATGCATCTCACAGAGTTAAACGTTTCTTTTCATTGAAAAGTTTGAACCTCTCTTTTTGTTGAATCTGCAAGGGGATATTTGGAGCACTTTGAGTCCTATGGTGGGAAAGGAAATATCCTCACATAAAAAGTAAACACAAGAATTCTGAGAAACATCTTTGTGATGTGTGCATGCATCTCACAGAGTTAAATGTTTCTTTTCATTGAAAAGTTTGAACCTCTCTTTTTGTTGAATCTGCAAGGGGATATTTGGAGCACTTTGAGTCCTATGGTGGGAAAGGAAATATCCTCACATAAAAACTAAACACAAGAATTCTGAGAGATGTCTTTGTGATGTGTGTGTTCATGTCACAGAGTTGACCATTTCTTTTGATTGAGCAGTTTTGAAACACTCTTTTTTAGAATCTGCAAGTGGACATTTTGAGGGCTTTGTGGCTTATTGTAGAAAAGGAAATATCTTCACATAAAATGTAGACAGAAGCAATCTAAGAAACTTCTTTGTGATGGGTGCATTCATCACACAGAATTAAAGGTTTCTTTTTGTTGAGTAGTTTTGAAACTCTCTTTTTGAAGAATATGCAAGTGGATATTTGGAGTGCTTTGAGGCCTATGGTGGAATAGGAAATATCTTCATATAAAAACTAGACAGAAGAATTCTGTGAAAGTTCTTCATGTTGTGTGCATTCATCACACAGAGTTGAATATTTCTTTTGATTGAGCAGTTTGGAAACACTCTTTTGTACAATCTGCAAGTGGACAGTTGGAGTGCTTTTAGTCCTATGGTGGAAAGGAAATGTCTTCATATATATACTAGACAGAAGGATTCTGAGAAACTTCTTTGTGATGTGTGCGTTTATCTCACAGAGTTGAACATTTCTTTTGATTGAGCACTTTTGAATCACTCTTTTTGAAGTATTTGCAAGCGGACATTTGGAGGGCATTGTGCCTTTTGTAGAAAAGGAAATACCTTCACATAAAATCTAGACAGAAGCAATCTGGGAAACTATTCCGTGGTGTGTGCATTCATGTCACAGAGGTAAACCTTTCTTTTGCTTGAGCATTTTTGAAACTCTCTTTTTGTAGAATCTGCATGTGGACATTTGGAGTGCTTTGAGGCCTATGGTGGAAAAGGAAATGTCTTCACATAAAAACTAGACAGAAGAATTCTGAGAAAATTCTTTGTGATGTGTGTGTTCATCTCACAGACTTGAAACTTTCTTTGATGGAGCATTTTTGAAACACTCTTTTTTTAAAATATGCAATTGGACATTTGAAGGGCTTTGAGGCCTATGGTAGAAAAGGAAATATCTTCACTTAAAATCTACACAGAAGCAATTTGAGAAACTTCTCTGTGATATGTGCATTCATCTCACAGAATTAAACATTTCTTTTGATTGGTCCGTTTTGAAATACTTTTTTTGTAGAATCTGCAAGTGGACATTTGGAGCCCTTTGTGGCCTATGTTGGAAAATGAAATATCTTCACACAAAAACTGCACAGAAGTGTTCTGAGAAACGCCTTTGTGATGTGCACACTTATCTCACAGAGCTGAACCTTGCTTTTGAATGAGCAATTTTGAAAAAGTCTTTTTTTAGAACCTACAAGTGCACATTTTGAGCACTTTGAGGCCTATGGTGGAAAAGGAAATACTTTCACATAAAAACTAGACAGAAGAATCCTGAGAAATTTACTTGTGATGTGTGCCTTCATCCCACAGAGTTCAACCTTTCTTTTGATTGAGCAGCTTGGGAACACTCGTTTTTTAAAATCTGCAAGTGGACAGTAGGAACCCTTTGTGGCCTATGATAGAAAAGGAAATACCTTCATATAAAATCTAGATGGAAGCCATCTGAGAAAATTTTTGTGATGTGTGCATTCATCTCACAGAGTAAAACTGGAAAAGGAAACATCTCCACATAACAACAGGACAGAAGAGTTCTGAGAACCTTCTTTGTGATGTGTGCATTTATTGCACAGAGTTGAAACTTTCTTTTGCTTGAGCAGTTTGGAAACACTCTTTTTTAGAATCTGGAAGTGGACATTTTGAGTGATTTAGGCCTAAGGTGGAAAAGGAAATATCTTCATATAAAAACTTGACAGAAGCATTTTGAGAAACGTCTTTGTGATGAGTGCATTCATCTTTGGGAGTTGAACCTTTCTTTTGATTGAGCAGTTTTGAAACACTCTTTTTGTAGAAAATGCAAGTGCACATTCACAAAGCTGTGGGGACTATGGTGGAAAAGGAAATATCTTTACATAAAAACTAGACAGAAGCATTATGAGAAGCTTGTTTTTGATGTGTGCATTCGTCTCACAGAGTTGAATCTTTCTTTTGATGGAGCAGTTTTGATATACTCTTTTTGTAGAATCTGCAAGTGGATATTTGGAGCACTTTGCAGCCTACGGTGGAAAATAAATATATTCACATGAAAACTAGACAGAAGAACTCTGAGAAACTTCTTTGTGATATGTGCATTTGTCTCACAGAGTTGAACCTTTCTTTTGATTGAGCAGTTTGAAAACACTCTTTTTTAGAATCTGCAATGGACATTTGGAGCACTTTGCAGCATAAGGTAGAAAAGGAAATATCTTCATATAAAATATAGACAGAAGTAATCTGAGAAACTTCTTTGTGAGGTGTGCATTCATCTCACAGAGTTAAACCTTTCTTTTGATTGAGTATTTTGAAACTCTCTTTTTGTAGTATCTGCAAGGGGACATTTGGAGCGCTTTGGGGCCTATGGTGGAAAAGGAAATATCTTCCCATAAAAACTAGACAGAAGAATTCTGAGAAATTTCTTTGTGATAAGTGCGTTCATCTCACAGTGTTGAATATTTTTTCAATTGAGCACTTTGGCAACACTCTTTTTTTAGAATCTGCATGTGGACATTTAATGTGCTTCGTGGCCTATGGTGGAAAAGGGAATATCTTCACATAAATCTAGACAGAAGCAATCTGAGAAACACCTTTGTGATGTGTGTATTCATCTCCCAAAGTTAAAACTTTCTTTTGATTGAGCAGTTTTGCAACTCTTGTATAATTTGTTGGTGGACATTTGGACCTCTTTGAAGCCTATGGTGGAAAAGGAAATGTCTTCACATAAAAACTAGACAGAAGCATTCTGAGAAACTACTTTGTGATGAGTGCATTCATCTCCCAGAGTTTAAGGTTTCTTTTGATTAAGCAGTTTTGAAACACTCTTTTTGTAGAATCTGCAAGTCGACATTTGCAAAGCTTTGAGGCCTATGGTGGAAAGGAAAATATCTTCATGTAAAGCTAGACAGAAGCATTTCAAGAAACTTCTTTGTGATGTTTGCATTCATCTCCCATAGCTGAACCTTTGTTTTGATGGAGCTGTTTTGAAATACAATTTTGTAGAATCTGCAAGTGGACAGAAGATTTCTGAGAAATAAAATAATAAAATAAAAACTAGACAGAAGATTTCTGAGAGACTTCTTTGGGTTGTGTGGTTTTATCTCACAGAGTTGAACCTTTCTTTTGATGGAGCAGTTTTGAAACACTCTTTTTGTAGCATCTGCAAGTGGACATTTGAAGTGCTTTGAGGCCTCTGGTGCAAAAGGAAATATCTTTACATAAAAATTACACAGAAGCATTCTGTGAAATTACTTCATGATGGGTGCATTCATATCACAGAGTTAAACCTTTCTATTCATTTAGCAGTTTTGAAATACTCTTTTTGTAGAATCTGCAAGTGGACATTTGGAACGCTTTGAGGCCTATGGTGGAAAATGAAATATCTTCACATAAAAACTAGAGAGAAGAATTCTGAGAAATGCCTTTGTGATGTGTGCATTTATCTCACAGAGTGGAAACTTTCTTTTCATTGAGCAGTTTTGAACCACTCTTTTTTTAGAATCTCCAGGTGGAGATTTTGTGCACTCTGCAGCCTATGGTAGAATAGGAAATATCTTCACACAAAATATAGACAGAAGCAAACTGAGAAACTTCCTTGTGATGCATGCATTCATCTCACAGAGTTAAAACTTTCTCTTGAGGGAGCAGTTTTGAAGTACTGTTTTTGTAGAATCTGCAAGTGGACATTTGGAGCACTTTGAGGCCTGTGGTGGAAAATAAAGTATCTTCACATAAAAATTAGACAGAATTATTCTGAGAAAGTTCTTTGTGATGTGTGCACTTATCTCACAGAGTTGAACCTTTGTTTTTATTGGGCAGTTTTGGAACACTCTTTTTCTAGAATCTGCAACTGGACCTTTGGAGCACTTTGTGGCCTACGGTAGAAAATTAAATATCTTCAAATAAAATCAAGACAGAATCAATCTAAGAAACTTCTTCATGATGTGTGCATTCGTCTCACAGAGTTAAATCTTTCTTTTGATTAAGCAGTTTTTAAACTCTCTTTTTGTAGAATCTGCAAGTGGACATTTGGAGCACTTTGAAGCCTGTGGTGGAAAAGGAAATATCTTCATATAAAAACAAGTCAGAAGAATTCTGAGAAACTTCTTTCTGATGAGTGCATTCATCTCTCAGATTTAAATCTTTCTTTAGATGGAGCAGTTTTGAAACACTCTTTTTGTAGAATCTGCAAGTGCACAGTTACAGAGCTTTGAGGCCAACGGTGGAAAAGGAAATATCTTCATATAAAAACTAGGCAGAAGCAATCTGGGAAACATCTTTGTGATGTGTGCTTTCATCTCGCATAGTTGAACCTTTCTTTTGATGGAGGAGTTTTGAAACTCTCTTTTTGTAGAACCTGCAAGTGGACATTTTGAGTGTGTTGAGGCCTATGGTGGAAAATGAAATATCATCACACAAAAACTAGACAGAAGGATTCTGAGAAACTTCTTTGTGCTGTGTGCACTTATCTCACACAGTTGAAACTTTCTTTTGATTGAGAAGTTTTTAAACACTCTTTTTTAGAATATGCAATTGGACAGTTGGAGCACTTTGTGGCCTATGGTAGCAAAGGAAATATCTTCACATAAAATCTAGACAGAAGCAATCTGAGAAACTGCTTTGTGATGTTTGTATTCATATCACAGAGTTAAAACTTTCTTTTGATTCAGCAGTTTTGAAACTCTCTTTTTGTAGAATCTGCAAGTGGACATTTGGAGCACTTTGAGGCATATGGTGGGAAAAAAACCTTCACAAAAAAACTAGACAGAAGAATTCTAAGAAACTTTTTTTGATGTGTGCATTCATCTCATGGAGTTGAAACTTTCCTTTGATTTAGCAGTTTTGAAACACTATTCTTTTAGAATCCGCAAGTGGACATTTGGAGGGCTTTGCGGCCTATGGTAGAAAAGGAAATAACTTCACATAAAATCTAGAAAGAAGCAATTTTAGAAACTTCTTTGTGATATGTGCATTTATCTCACAGAGTTAAAACTTTCTTTAGATGGAGCAGTTTTGAAACTCTCTTTTTGTAGAATCTGCAAGTGGACATTAGGAGTGCTTTGAGGCCTGTGGTGGAAAAGGAAATATCTTCATGTAAAAACTAGACAAAAGAATTCTGAGAAACTTCTTTGTGAAGTGTGCATTCATCTCATGGAGTTGAACATTTCTTTTGATTGAGCATTTTGGAAACACTCTTTTTGTAGAATCTGCAAGTGGACATTTCGAGGGCTTTTAGGCCTATGGTAGAAAAAGAAATATATTCAAATAAAAACTAGAAGGAAACATTCTGAGAAACTTCTTTGTGATGAGTGCATTCCTCTCCCAGAGTTGAACCTTTCTTTGGATTGAGCAGATTTGAAACACGCTTTTTGTAGAATCTGCAAGTTCACTTTTGCAGAGCTTTGAGGCCTACAGTGGAAAAATAAATATCTTCACATAAAAACTGGACAGAAGCATTCTGAGAAACTTCTTTCCGATGTGTGCATTCATCTCCCAGAGTTGAATCTTTCTTTTGATGGAGCGGTTTTGATGTACGCTTTTTGTAGAATCTGGAAGTGGACATTTGGAATGCTTTGAAGCCTATGGTGGAAAATGAAATGTCTTCATATAAAAACTAGACAGAAGATATCTGAGAAACTTCTTTGTGTTGTGCGCATTTATCTCACAGAGTTGAATATTTATTTTGATTGATCAGTTTTGAAACACTGTATTTTGAAGATCTGCAAGTTGACATCTGGAGCGCTTTGTGGCCTGTGGTAGAAAAGGAAATATCTTCTCATAAAATCTAGACAGAAGCAATCTGAGAAACTTCTTCATGATGTGTGCATTCATGTCACAGAGTTAAACCCTTCTTTTGATTTAGCAGTTTTGAAATACTCTTTTTGTAGAATCTGCAAGTGGACATTTGGAGCGCTCTGTAGACTTTAGTAGAAAAGGAAATATCTTCATATGAAATCTAGACAGAAGCAACCTGAGAAACTTCTTTGTGAAGTGTGCATTCATCTCACAGAGCTAAATCTTTCTTTTGAAGGAGAGTTTTGAAATTCTCTTTTTGTATTATCTGCAAGTGGACATTTGGAATGCTTTGAGGCCTATGGTGGAAAATGAAATATCATATAAAAGCTAGACAGAAGGATTTTGAGAAACTTCTTTGTGATGTGTGCATTTATCTCACAGTGTTGAACCTTTCTTTGATTGAGCAGTTTTGATACACTCTTTTTTAGAATCTACAAGTGGACATTTGGAGCTCTCTGCGGCCTATGGTAGAAAAGGAAATATCTTCACATAAAATCTTGACAGAAGCGACCTGAGAAACTTCTTTGTGATGTGTGTTTTCATCTCACAGAGTTAAACGTTTCTTTTGTTTTAGCAGTTTTGAAATACTCCTTTTGTAGAATCTGCAAGTGGACATTTGGAGCGCTTTGAGGCCTATGGTGGAAAGGAAATTTCTTCACATAAAAACTAGACAGAAGACTTCTGAGAAACTACTTTGTGATGTGTGCATTTATCTCACAGAATTGAAACTTTCTTTTGATTGAGCAGTTTTGAAACACTCTTTTTGTAGAATCTGCAAGTGGACTTTGGAGCGCTTTGCAGCCTATGGTAGAAAAGGAAATATCTTCACATTAAATCTGGACAGAAGCAATTTGAGAAACCTCTTTGTGATATCTTCATGTATCTCACAGAGTTAAACTTTTCTTTTGATAGAGCAGTTTTGAAACTCTCTTTTTTTAGAATCTGCAGGTGGACATTTGGAGCATGTTGAGTCCTATGGTAGAAAAGGAAATATTGTCACATATAAATTAGAAGAATTCTGAGAAATTTCTTTATGATGTGTGAGTTCATCTCACAGATTTGAACAATTCTTTTGATTGAGCATTTTGTAAACACTCTTTTTGTAGAATCTGCAAGTGTACATTTTGAGTGCTTTTAGGCCTATGGTGGAAAAGGGAATATCTTCAGATAAAAACTAGACAGAAGCATTCTGAGAAACTTCTTTGTGATGAGTGCATTCATCTCCCAGAGTTGAACATTTCTTTTGATTGAACAGTTTTGAAACAACCTCTTTATAGAATCTGCAACTGCAAATTTGGAGAGCTTTGAGGTCTAAGGTGGAAAAGGAAATATCTTTAAATAAAAACTAGGCAGAAGCATTCCAAGAAACATCTTTGAGATTTATGCATTCATCTTCTAGTATTGAACCTTTCTTTTAATGGAGCAGTTTTGAAATACGCTTTTTGTAGAATCTGAAAGTGGACATTTGGAACTCTTTGAAGCCTGTGGTGGAAAATGAAATATCTTCACATAAAAACTAGACAGAAGATTTCTGAGGAACTTCTTTGTGTTGAGTGCATTTATCTCACAGAGTTGAAGCTTTCTTTTGATTGAGCAGTTTTGAAACACTCTTTTTTGAGAATCTGCTATTGGACATTTTGTGCGCTCTGCAGCCTATGGTAGAAAAGGAAATATCTTCACATAAAATCTAGACAGAAGCAATCTGAGAACCTTCTTTGTGATGTGTGCCTTCATCTCACAGAGTTAAACCTTTCTTTTGCTGGGGCAGTTTTGAAATACTGTTTTTGGAGAATCTGCATGTGGACATTTTGAATGCTTTGAGAAATATGATGGAAAATGTCCACTTGCAGATTCTACCCAAAAGAGGGGTTAAAAGGTGCTCTATCAAAAGTAAGGTTCACCTCCGTGAGTGGAATGCACACATCTCCAGGAAGTTTGTCAGAATTCTTCTGTCTAATTTATATCTGAAGATAATTACTTTTCCACCATAGGCATCAAAGCGCTCCAAATGTCTACTTGCAGATTCTACAAAAGGAGTGTTTAAAAACTGCTTTATCAAAAGTAAGGTTCAGCTCTGTGAGATGAATGCACACGTCACCAAGAAGTTTGTCAGAATGCTTCTATCTAGTTTTTATGTGAAGATATTTCCTTTTCCAATATAGTCCTAAAGCTCTCCAAACGTCGCCTTGCAGATACTATAAAAGAGAGTTTCAAAACCGCTCTATCAAAAGTAATGTTCAAATCTGTGAGATAAATGCACACATCACAAAGAAGCTTGTCAGAATGCTTCTGTCTAGTTATTATGTGAAGATATTTCCTTTTCCATGACAGGCATCAAAGCACTCAAAATGTCCACTTTCAGATTCTACAAAAAGTGGGATTCAAAGCTGCTCCATCAAAAGTAACTTTCAACTTTGTGAGTTGAATGCACACATCTCCAAGATGTTTGTCAGAATGCATCTGTCTAATTTTAATCTGAAGATATTTACCTTTCCACAATAGGCCTGGAAGTGCTCCAAATGTCCACCTACAGATTCTAAAAAAAAGAGTGTTTCTAAACTGCTCTATCAAAAGTAAGGTTCAACTCTGTGAGATGAATGCACACATCACAAAGAACTTTGTCAGAATGCTTCTGTCTAGTTTTTATGTGAAGATGTTTCCATTTCCACCATACGCCTCAATAAAGCCCTAAAGCGCTCAAATGTCACCTTGCAGATAGTACAAAAAGAAAATTTCAAAACTGCTCTATCAAAAGTAAGTTTCAACTCTGTGAGATGAATGCTCACATCACAACGAAGTTTCTCACAATGCTTCTGTCTAGTTATTATGTGAAGATATTTCCTTTTCCATGATAGATGTCAAAGCAGTCAAAATGTCCCCTTGCAGATACTACAAAAGAGAGTTTCAAAACTGCTCTATCAAAAGTAAGGTTCTACTCTGTGAGATGAATGCACACATCACAAAGAAGTTTGTCACAATGCTTTTGTCTAGTTTTTATATGAAGATATTTCCTTTCCTACTGTAGGCCTCAAAGCACTCCAAATGTCCACTTGCAGATTCTACAAAAAGAGTATTTCAAAACTGCTGTATCAAAAGTAAGGTTTAACTCTGAGAAGAATGCACACATCACAAAGAAATTTGTCAGAATGTTTCTGTCTAGTTTTTATGTGAAGATATTACCTTTTCCAAGAAAGGCCTCAAAATGTCCCAAATGTCCCCTTGCAGATACTACAAAAAGAGTGTTTCAAATCTGCTCTCTCAAAAGTAAGGTTCAACTCTGTGAGATGAATGCATGCATCTCAAAGAAGTTTGTCAGAATGCTTCTGTCTAGTTTTTATGTGAAGATATTTCCTTTTCCACCATAGGACTCAAAGCGCTTCAAATGTCCATTTACAGATTCTACAAAAATAGTGTTTCAAAGCTGCTCTATCAAAACTAAGGTTCAACTCTGTGAGATGAATGCACACATCACAAAGAAATTTGTCACAATGCTTCTGTCTCGTTTTTAAGTGAAGATGTTCCTTTTTCCATCCTAGGCCTCAAAGTGATCGAACTGTCCAATTGCAGATTCTACAAAAAGAGTGTTTCAAAGCTGTTCTATCAAAAGTAAAGTTCGTTTCTGTGAGATGAATGCACAAATCACAAAAAAGTTTGTCAGAATACTTCAGTGTAGTTTTTATGTGAAGATATTTCTTTTTCCATTGTAGTCCTCAAAACGCTCCAAATGTCTACTTGCAGATTATACAAAAAGTTTTTCAATACTGCTAAATCAAAGGTAAGCTTCAACTCTGTGACATTAATGGACAAATCACAAAGAAGTTTGTCAGAATGCTTCTGTATAGATTTTATATGAAGATATTTCCCTTTCCAAGATAGGCATCAAACCAATCTTAATGCCCCCTTGCAGATACTACAAAAAGAAAGTTTCAAAACTGCTCTATCAAAAGTAAATTTCAAATCTGTGAGTAGAGTACACGTATCACAGAGGCATTTTTCAGAATGCTTCTGTCTAGTTTTTATGTGAAGATATTTCCTTTTACACCAAAGGCCCCAAAGTGACCCAAATGTCGAATTTCAGATTCTACAAAAAGAGGGTTTCAAAGCTGCTCTATCAAAAGTAAGCTTCAACTCTATGAGATGAATGCACACATCATGAAGAAGTTTGTCAGAATACTTCCGTGTAGTTTTTATGTGAAGATATTTCTTTTTCCACCATAGGCCTCAAAGCTCTCCAAATGTCCACTGGCAGATTCTACAAAAAGAGTGTTTCAAAACTGTTCAATCAAAAGTAAGGTTCAACTCTGTGACATTAATGCACACATCACGAAGAATTTTGCCAGAATTCTTCTGTCTAGTTTTTATATGAAGGTATTTCCCTTTCAATGATAGGCCTCAAAATGCTCCAAATGTCCCCTTGCAGACAATACAAAAAGAGAGTTTCAAAACTGCTGCTCTATCAAAAGTAAAATTCAAATCTGTGAGAAGAATGCAAGTATCACAAAGGCATTTGTCAGAATGCTTCTGTCTAGTTTTTATGTGAAGATATTACCATTTCCATTGTAGTCCGCAAAGTGCTGGAAATGTCAAATTGCAGATTCTACAAAAGGAGTGTTTCAAAGCTCCTCCATCAAAAGTAAGGTGCAACTCTCTGAGATGAATGCACACATCACTAAGAAGCTTGTCAGAATACCTCTGTGTAGTTTTTATGGGAAGATATTTCTTTTTCCACCATAGGCATCAAGGTGCTCCAAATGTCAACTAGCAGATTCTACAAAAGAGTGTTTGAAAACTGCTCAATCAAAAGTAAGTTTCAACTCTTTGACATTAATGCACACATCACAAAGAAGTTTGAAAGAATGCATCTGTCTAGTTTGTATATGAAGATATTTCCCTTTGCAAGATGGGCATCAAACCTCTCAAAATGTCCCCTTCCAAATACTGCAGAAAGAGAGTTTCAAACTTCACTATCAAAAGTAAATTTCAAATCTGTGAAAAGAATGCACGTATCATAAAGTCGTTTCTCAGAATGCTTCAGTCTAATTTTTATGTGAAGATATTTCCTTTTCCACAATAGGCCTCAAACCGCTACAAATGTCCACTTGCAGATTCTACAAAAGGAGTGTTTCAAAGCTGCCCTATCAAAAGTTAAGTTCAAATCTGTGAGATGAATGCACACATCACAACGAAGTTTGTCAGAATACTTCTGTGTATTTTTTAAGTGAAGATATTTCTTTTTCCACCATAGTCATCAAAGTGCCACAAATGTTGACTTGCAGATTCTACAAAAAGAGTGTTTCAAAGCTGCTCTATCAAAAGTAAGGTTCAACTCTGTGAGATGAATGCACACATCACAAAGAAGTTTGTCAAAATACGTCTGTGTAGTTTTTATGTGAAGATATTTGTTTTTCCACCATAGGACTCAAAGCGCTCCAAATGTCCACTTGCGGATTCTACAAAAAGACTGTTTCAAAACTGCTCAACGAAAGTAAGGTTCAAATCTGTGACTTTATGTACACTCACAAAGAAGTTTGTCAGAATGCTTCTGTCTAGTTATTATATGAAGATATTTCCCTTTCCAAGATAGGCCTCAAACCGCTAAAAATGTCCCCTTGCAGATACTACCAAAAGAGTTTCAAAACTGCTCTATCAAATGTAAAGTTCAACTCTGTCAGATGAATCCTCATATCACGAAGTTTTTCAGAATGTGTCTGTCTCGTTTTTATATGAAGATATTTCCCTTTCCAAGATAGGCCTCAAACCTCTCCAAACGTCCCCTTGAAGACACTAGAAAAGAGAGTTAAAAAACTGCTCTATCAAAAGTAAAGTTTAACTCTGTGAGATGAATGCATGTATCCTGAAGAAGTTTGTGAGAATGCTTCTGTCTCGTTTCTAAATGAAGATATTTCCTTTTCCACCTTAGGCCTCAAAGCCTCAAAATCTCCACTTGCAGAATATACAAAAAGAGTGTTTCAAAACTGCTCTATCAAAAGTAAGGTTCACCTCTGTGAGATGAATGCACACATCACAAAGAAGTTTGTCAGAATGCTTCTGTCCAGTTTTTATGTAAAGATATTTCCTTTTCCACCATAGGCCTCAAAATGCTCCAAATGTCCAATTGCAGATTCTACAAAAAGAGTGTTTCAAAGCTACTCTATCAAAAATAAAGTTCAACTCTGTGAGACGAATGCACACATCACAAAGAAGTTTTTCAGAATGCTTCTGTGTAGTTTTTATGTGAAGATATTTCTTTTTTGATCATAGCCCTCAATGCACTCAAAATTCCACTTGAAGATTCTACAAAAAGAATTTTTCAAAACTGCTCAAACAGAAGTAACGTTGAACTCTGTGACATTAATGGACACATCACAAAGAATTTTTTCAGAATGCTTCTGTATAGTTTTTGTATGAAAGTATTTCCCTTTCCAAGATAGGCCTCAAACTGCTCCAAATGTCCCCTTGCAGATACTACAAAAAGAGAGTTTGAAAACGCTCTATCAAAAGTAAAGTTCAACTCTGTGAGACGATTCATGTATCACAAAGAAGTTTGATAGAATGCTTCTGTCTGTTTTTATATGAAGATATTTCTTTTTCCACCATAGGCCTCAAGGTGCTCCAAACCTCCACTTGCAGAATCTACAAAAAGAGCTTTTCAAAACTGCTATATCAAAATTAAGGTTCAACTCTGTGATATTAATGCCACATCACAAAGAAGTTTGACAGAATGCTTCTGTCTAGTTTTTATATGAAGATATTAGCCTTTCCTAGATAGGCCTCAAAAGGCAAAAATGTCCCATGGCAGATAATACAAAAAGACGGTTTCAAAACTGCTCTATCAAAAGTAAAGTTCAACTCTGTGAGAAGAAGGCATATTCACAAAGGCGTTTGTCAGAATGCTTCTGTCTGGTTTTTATGTGAAGATATTTCCTTTTCCAGCTTTGGCCTCACAGCGCTCAAATGTGCACTTGCAGATTCTCCAAAAAGAGTATTTCAAAGCTGCTCTATGAAAAGTAAGGTTCAACACTGTAAGATGAATGCACATATCACAAAGAAGTTTGTCAGAATGCTTCTGTCTAGTTTTTATGTGAAGATATTTCCTTTTCCACCATAGGCCTCAAAGCACTCCAAATGTCCATTTGCAAATTCTATAAAAGAGTGTTTCAAAGCTGATCTATCATAAGGAGGTTCAATTCTGTGAGATGAATGCACACATCAAAAGAAGTTTGCCAGAATACTTCTGTGTAGTTTTTGTGTGAAGATATTTCTTTTTCCACCATAAGCCTCAAAGTGCTACAAGTGTCCACTTGCAGATTCTGCAAAAAGTGGGTTTCAGAACTGCTCAATTAAAAGTAAGGTTGAACTCTGTGACACAAAAATGCACACATCACAAAGAAGTTTGTCAAAATGTTTCTGTCTAGTTTTTATATGAAGATATTTCCCTTTCCAAGATAGGCCTCAAAAGGCAACAAAGGTCTCATTGCTGATTATACAAAAAGAGAGTTTCAAAACTGTTCTATCAAAAGTAAAGTTCAACTCTGTGAGAAGAATGTTCGTGTCACAAAGGCGTTTGTCAGAATTCTTCTGTCTAGTTTTTATGTGAAGATATTTTCTTTCCAATCATAGGCCTCAAAGCGCTCAAAATTTCCAATGGCAGATTCTACAAAGAGCGTGTTTCAAAGCTGCTCTATCATAGGTAAGTTTCAACTCTATGAATGAAAGCACACATCACAAAGAAGTTTGTCAGAATACTTCTGTGTAGGTTTTTTGTGAATATATTTCCTTTTCCACCATGGTGTCAAAGCACTCCAAATGTCCACTTGCGATTCTACAAAAGAGTGTTTCAAACCTGCTCTATCAAAAGTAAGGTTTAACTTGGTGAGATGAATGCACACAGCACAAAGAATTTGTCAGAATACTTCTGTGTAGTCTTTATGTGAAGGTATTTCCATTTCCACCATAGGCCTCAAAGCACTCAAAATATCCCCTTGCAGACTCTACAAAAAGAGTGTTTGAAAACTCCTAAATCAAAAGTAAGGTTCAACTTTGACATTAATGCAGACATCACAAAGAAGTTTGTCAGAATGCCTCTGTCTAGTTTTTATATGAAGATATTTCCCTTTCATGATAGGCTCAAAAGGCAAAAATGATCCATGGCAGATAATACAAAAGAGAGTTTCAAAAGTGCTCTATCAAAAGTAAGGTTCTATGCTGTGAGAAGAATGCACGTATCACAAAGGTGTTTGTCAGAATGCTTCTGTCTAGTTTTCATGTGAAGATATTTCCTTTTCCACCATAGACCTCACAGTGCTCCAAATGTCCACTTGCAAATTCTACAAAAAGAGTGTTCAAAGCAACTCTATCAAAAGCAAGGTTAAAGTCTGTGAGATGAATGAAATCATCACAAAGAAGTTTGTCAAAATGCTTCTGTTATTTTTATGTGAAGATATTTCCTTTTCCAGCAGAGGCCTCAAAGTGCTCCAAATGTCCAAATGCAGATTCTACAAGAAGAGTGTTTCAAAGCTGCTCTATGAAAAGTAAGGTTCAACACTGTGAGATTAATGCACACATCACAAAGAAATTTGTCAGAATGCTTCTGTCTAGTTGTTATGTGAAGATATTTCCTTTTCCACCATAGGCCTCAAAGCGCTCCAAATGTCCACTTTCAAATTCTATACAAAGATTGTTTCAAAGCTGCTCTATCAAAAGAAAGGTTCAACTCTGTGACATTAATGCAGACATCACAAAGAAGTTTGTCAGAATGCTTCTGTCTCGTTTTTATATGAAGATATTTGCCTTTCCAAGATAGGCCTCAAATGGAAACAAATGTTCCATGGCAGATAATACAAAACACCACTTCAAAACTGCTCTATTGAAAGTAAAGTTCAACTCTGTGAGAAGAATATACGTATCACAAAGGCGTTTGTCAGAATCATTCTGTCTGGTTTTATGTGAGGACATTTCCTTTTCCAGCATTGGCCTCAAAGTGCTCAAAATGTCCACTTGCAGATTCTATAAAAAGAGTGTTCAAAGCTGCTCTATGAAAAGTAAGGTTCAACACTGTGAGATGAATGCACATATCACAAAGAAGTTTGTCAGAATACTTCTGTGTAGTTTTTGTGTGAAGATATTTATTTTTCCACCATAAACCTTAAAGTGCTCCAAGTGTCCACTTGCAGATTCTGCAAAAGTGGGTTTCAGAACTGCTCAATCAAAAGTAAGTTTACAATCTGTGACACAAATGCACACATCACAAAGAAGTTTGTCAGAATGCTTCTGTCTAGTTTTTATATGAAGATATAACCCTTTACAAGATAGGCCTCTAATGGCAAAAAATGTCCCATTGCAGATAATACAAAAAGAGGGTTTCAAAACTGCTCTATCAAAAGAAAAATTCAATTCTGTGAGAAGAATGCATGTATCACAAAGGCGCTTGTCAGAATGCTTCTGTCTAGTTTTTATGTGAAGATATTTCCTTTTCCACTGTAGGCCTCAAAGCGCTCCAAATGTCCAAATGCAGATTCTACAAAAAGAGTGTTTCAAACTGCTCTATGAGAAGTAAGGTTCAACACTGTGAGATGAATGCACAAATCACAAAGAAATTTGTCAGAATGCTATTGTCCAGTTGTCAGGTGAAGATATTCCCTTTTCCAGCATAGGCCTCAAAGTGCTCCAAATGTCCACTTTCAAATTCTATACAAAGAGTGTTTCAAAGCTGCTCTATCAAAAGAAAGGTTCAACTCTGTGACATTAATGCACTATCACAAAGAAGTTTGTCAGAATGCTTCTGTCTAGTTTTTATATGAAGATATTTGTCTTTCCAAGACAGGCCTCAAAAGGTGACAAGTGTGCCATGGCAGATAATACAAAAAGACAGTTTCAAAACTGCTCTATCAAAAGTAAAGTTCAACTCTGTGAGAAGAATGCTCATATCACAAAGGCGTTTGTCAGAATTCTTCTGTCTAGTTTTTATGTGAAGATATTTCCATTTCCACCGTAGGCCTCAAAGCGCTCCAAATGTCCACTTGCAAATTCTATAAAAAGTGTTGCAAAGATGATCTATCAAAAGTAAGGTTCAACTCTGTGAGATGAATGCACATATCACAAAGAAATTTGTCACAATACTTCTGTGCGGTTTTTTTGTGAAGATATTTCTTTTTCCACCAAAAGCCTCAAAGCGCTCCAAACATCCACTTGCAGATTATACAAAAAGTGTGTTTCAGAACTTCTCAATCAAAAGTAAGTTTCAACTCTGTGACACACATTCACACATCACAAAGAAGTTTGTCAGAATGCTTCTGTCTCGTTTTTATATGAAGATCTATCCCTTTCCAAGATAGACCTCAAAAGGCAACAAATGTCCCATTGCAGATAATACAAAAAGAATGTTTCAATACTGCTCTATCAAAAGAAAAGTTTAACTCTGTGAGAAGAATGCACATACCACAAAGGTGTTTGTCAGATTTCTTCTGCCTAGTTTTTCTGTGAAGATATTTCCTTTTCCACCCTAGGCCTCAAAGCGCTCCAAAAGTCCACTTGCAAATTCTACAAAAAGAGTTTCAAAGCAGCTCTATCAAGAGCAAGGTTCAAGTCCATGAGATGAATGCAACCATCACAAAGAAGTTCGTCAAAATGCTTCTGTCTATTTTTTATGTGAAGATATTTCCTTTTTCACCACAGGCCTCAAACCCCTCCAAATGTCCACTTGCAGATTCTACAAAAAGAGTGTTTCAAAGCTTCTCTATCAAAAGTAAGGTTCAACTCTGTGAGATGAAAGCACACATCACAAAGAAGTTTGTCAGAATCCTTCTCTGTACTTTTTATGTGAAGATATTTCCTTTTCCACCATAGGCCTCAAACCACTCCAAATGTCCACTTGCAGATTCTACAAAAAGAGTGTTTCCAAGCTGCTCTACGAAAAGTAAGGTTCAACTCTTTGAGATGAATGCACACATCACAAGGAAACTTGTCAGAATGCTTCTGTCTAGTTTTTATGTGAAGATATTTCCTTTTCCAACATTGGCCTCAAAGTGCTGAAAATGTCCACTTGCAGATTCTACAAAAATAGTGTTTCAAAATTGCTCAATCAAAAGTAAGGTTCAACTCTGTGACACTAATGCAAAAATGCAAAGAAGTTTGTCAGAATGCTCCCGTCTACTTTTTATATGTAGATATTTCCCCCTTTGTAAGATAGGCCTAAAAAGGCAGAAAATGTCCCATGGCATATAATACAAAAAGATCATTTCAAAACTGCTCCATCAAACATAAAGTTCAACTCTGTGAGAAGAATGTACGTATCATTAAGGCATTTGTCAGAATGCTTTTGTCTGGTTTTAATGTGAAGATATTTCCTTTTCCATTGTAGGCCTCAAAGCGCTCCAAATGTCCAAATGCAGATTCTACAAAAAGAGTATTTCAAAGCTGCTGTATGAAAACTAAGGTTCAACACTGTGAGATGAATGCACACATCACAAAGAAATTTGTCAGAATGCTTCTGTCTAGTTGTTATGTGAAGATATTTCCTTTTCCACCATAGGCCACAAAGTGCTCCAAATTTCCACTTGCAAATTGTATAAAAAGAGTGTTTCAAAGCTGCTCTATCAAAAGTAAGGTTCAACTCTGTGAGATTAATGCACACTTCACAAAGAAGTTTGTTAGAATGCTTCTGTCTAGTTTTTATATGAAGATATTTCCCTTTGCAAGATAGGCCTCAAAAGGCAAAAATGTCCCATGGCAGATAGCACAAAAAGATGGTTTCAAAACTTCTCTATCAAAAGTAAAGTTCAACTCTGTGAGAAGAATGTACATATCACAATGGCGTTTGTCAGAATGCTTCTGTCTGGTTTTTATGTGAAGATACTCCCTTCTCCAGCATAGGACTCAAAGCACTCCAAAAGTACACTTGAAGATTCTACAAAAAGAGTGTTTCAAAGCTTCTCTATGAAAATCAAGGTTCAACACTGTTAGATGAATGCATACATCACAAAGAAGTTTGTCAGAATGCTTCTGTCTAGTTTTTATGTGAAGATATTTCCTTTTGCACCATAGGCCGGAAAGCACTCCAAATGTCCACTTGCAAATTCTATAAAAAGAGTGTTTCAAAGCTGATCCATCAAAAGTAAGGTTCAACTCTTTGAGATGAATGCACAAATCACAAAGAAGTTTGTCAGAATACTTCTGTGTAGTTTTTGTGTGAAGATATTTCTTTTTCCACCATTAGCCTCAAAGTGCTCCAAATGTCCACTTGCAGATTCTGCAAAAAGCGGGTTTCAGAACTGCTCAATCAAAGGCACGTTTGAACTCTGTGACACAAATGCACATACCACAAAGTAGTGTGTCAGAATGCTTCCGTCTAGTTTTTATGTGAAGATATATCCCTTTCCAAGATAGGCCTCAATAGGCAACAAATGTCCCATTGCAGATAATACAAAAAGAGTGTTTCAAAAGTGCTCTATCAAAAGAAAAGTTGAACTCTGTGAGAAGAATGCATGTATCACAAAGGCGTTTGTCAGAATTCCTCTAGTTTTTATGTGAAGATATTTCCTTTTCCACTGTAGGCCTCAAAGCGCTCCAAAAGTCCACTTGCAAATTCTACAAAAAGGGTGTTTCAAAGCAGCTCTATCAAAAGCAAGGTTCAAGTTTGTGAGATGAATGCAACCATCACGAGGAAGTTTGTCAAAATGCTTCAGTCTATTTTCTATGTGAAGATATTTCCTTTTTCACCATAGGCCTCAAACCGCTACATATATCCATTTGCATATTCTACGAAAAGAGTATTTCAAAGCTGCTGTATGAAAACTAAGGTTCAACACCGTGAGGTGAATGCACACATGACAAAGAAATTTGTCATAATGCTTCTGTCTAGTTGTTATGTGAAGATATTTCTTTTCCACCTTAGGCCTCAAAGCACTCCAAATTTCCATTTGCAAATTCTATAAAAAGAGGGTTTCAAAACTGCTCTATCAAAAGTAAGGTTCAACTCTGTGACATTAATGCACACATCACAAATAAGTTTGTAAGAATGCTTCTGTCTACTTTTCTATGAAGATATTTCGCTTTCCAAGATAGATCTCAAAAGGCAAAAAATGTCCCATGGCAGATAATACAAAAAGACGGTTTCAAAACTGCTCTATCAAAAGTAAAGTTCAATTCTGTGAGAAGAATGTACGTATCACAAAGGCATTTGCCAGAATGCTTCTGTCTGGTTTTTATGTAAAGATATTTCCTTTTCCAGCATAGGCCTCAAAGTGCTCCAAAAGTCCACTTGCAGATTCTACAAAAAGAGTGTTTCAAAGCTGCCCTATGAAAAACAAGGTTCAACACTGTGAGATGAATGCACACATCACAAAGAAATTTGTCAGAATGCTTCTGTCTAGTTTTTATGTGAAGATATTTCCTTTTCCACCATAGGCCTCAAAGCGATCCAAATGTCCATTTGCAAATTCTATAAAAAGAGTGTTTCAAAGCTGATCTATCAAGAGTAAGGTTCAACTGTGTGAGATGAATGCTCGCATCACAAAGAAGTTTGTCAGAATACTTCTGTGTAGTTTTTGTGTGAAGATATTTCTTTTTCCACCATAAGCCTCAAAGCGTTCCAAGTGTCCACTTGCAGATTCTGCAAAAAGTGGGTTTCAGAACTGCTCAATCAAAAGTAAGTTTCAGCTCTGTGACACACATGCACACATCACAGAGAAGTTTGTCAGAATGCTTCTATCTAGTTTTTATATGAAGATATTTCCCTTTCCAAGATAGGCCTCAAAAGACAAAAAATGTCCCATTGCAGATAATACAAGAGAGTTTCAAAACTGTTCTATCAAAAGAGAAGTTCAGCTCTCTGAGAAGAATGCACGTATCACAAAGGTGTTTGTCAGAATTTTTCTGTCTCATTTTTATGTGAAGATATTTCCTTTTCCACCATAGGCCTCAAAGCACTCCAAATGTCCAATTGCAGATTGTAGAAAGAGAGGGTTTCAAAGCTGCTCTATATAAAGTAAGGTTAAACTCTGTGAAATGAATGCACACATCACAAAGAAGTTTGTCAGAATGCTTCTGTCTCTTTTTTATGTGAAGATATTTATTTTTTCACTTCAGGCCTCAAAGCGCTCCAAATATCCACTTGCACATTCTACAAAAAGAGTGTTTCAAAGCTTCTCTATCATAAGTAAGTTTCAACTCTGTGAGATGAAAACACACATCACAAAGAAGTTTGTCAGAATACTTCTGTGTAGTTTTTATGTGAATATATTTCCTTTTCCACAATTGGTCTCAAAGCGCTCAATATGTGCACTTGCAGATTCTACAAAAAGAGTGTTTCAAAACTGCTCAATCAAAAGTAAGGCTCAACTCGGTGACATTAATGCACAGATTACAATGAAGTTTGTCAGAATGATTCTGTCTAGTTTTTATATGAAGATATTTTCCCTTCCAAGATAGGCCTAAAAAGGCAACAAATATCCCATATCAGATAATACAAAAAGACCATTTGAAAACTGTTCTATCAAAAGCAAAGTTCAACTCTGTGAGAGGAATGTATGTATCACAAAGGCGTTTGTCAGAATGCTTATGTCTAGTTTTTGTGTGAAGATATTTCCTTTTCCAGCGTTGCCTTCAAAGTGCTCCAAATGTCCACTTGCAGATTCTACAAAAAGAGTGTTTAAAAGCTGCTCTACGAAAAGTAAGGTTCAACACTGTGAGATGAATACCCACATCATGGAGAAATTTGTCAGAATGTTTCTGTGTAGTTTTTATGTGAAGATATTTCTTTTTCCACCATAGGCCTCAAAGCGCTCCAAATGTCCACTTGCAGATTCTACAGAAAGAGTGCTTCAAAGCTGCTCTTTGAAAAGTAAGGTTCAGCCCTGTGAGATGAATGCACACATCACAAAGTTGTTTGTCAGAATACTTATGTGTAGTTTTTATGTGAAGATATTTCATTTTCCACCATAGGCCTCAAAGCCCTCCAAATGTCCCCTTGCAGATACTACAAAAGAGTTTCAAAACTGCTCTATCAAAAGTAAAGTTCAACTCTGTGAGAAGAATGCACACATTACAAAGAAGTTTGTCAGAATGCTTCTGTCTAGATTTTATATGAAGGTATTTCCCTTTCCAAGAGAGGCCTCTTACCCCTCCAAATGTCCCCTTGCAGATAATACAAAAAGATTCTTTCAAAACTGCTCTATCAAAAGTAAGGTTCAACTCTGTTAGATGAATACACACATCACAAGAAGTTTGTCAGAATGCTTCTGTCTACGTTTTATATGAAGATATTTCCCTTTCCAAGATAGGCCTCAAAACGCAAAAAATGTTCCATTGCAGATAATAAAGAAAGAGAGTTTCAAACTGCTCTATCAAAAGTAAATTTCAACTCTGTGAGAAGAATGCACATATCACAAAGGCGTTTGTCAGAATGCTTATGTCTAGTTTTTATGTGAACATATTTCCTTTTCCACCGTAGGCCTCAAAGCGCTCCAAATGTCCAACTGCAGATTCTACAAAAAGACTGTTTCAAGGCTGCTCTATCAAAAGAAAGTGAGATGAATGGACACATCACAAAGAAGTTGGTCAGAATGCTTCTGTCTAGTTTTTATATGAAGTTATTTCCCTTTCCAAGATAGGCCTCAAACCGCTCCAAATGTCCACTTGCAGATTCTACAAAAAGAGTCAAACCACTCCAAACGTCCCTTTGCAGATATTAGAAAAAGAGTTTCAAAACTGCTCTATGAAAGTAAAGTTCAACTCTGTGAGAAGAATGTATCGCAAAGGCATTTGTCTGAGTATTTCTATCTAGTTTTTATGTGAAGATGTTTCCATTTCCACTGTAGGCCTAGAAGCACTCCAAATGTCCACTTGCAGATTCTACAAAAAGAGTGTTTCCAAGCTGCTGTATCAGAAGTAAAGTTCAACTCTGTGAGATGAATGCACACGTTACAAAGTAGTTTGTCAGAATGCTTCTGTCTCTTTTTATGTGAAGGTATTTCTTTTTCCACCATAGCCCTCAAAGTGCTTCAAATATCACTTGCAGATTCTACAAAAAGAGTGATTCAAAACTGCTCAATCAAAAGTAACATTCAACTCTGTGACATTAATGCACACATCACAGAGAAGTTTGTCAGAAGGCTTCTGTCTAGGTTTTATATGAAGATATTTCCCATTCCAAGACAGGCCTCAAACCACTTAAAATATCCCCTTGCAGATTGTACAAAAGAGAGTTTCAAAACTGCTCTATCAAAATTAAAGGTCAACTCTGTGAGAAGGATGCACATATCACAAACGTGTTGGTCAGAATGCTTCTGTCTACTTTTTATGTGAAGATATTTCGTTTTCCACCATAGGCCTCAAACCGCACCAAATATCCATGTGCAGATGCTACAAAAACAGGGTTTCAAAGCAGCTCTATCAAAAGGAAAGTTCAACTCTGTGAGATGAATGCACACATCACAAAGAAGTATGTCAGAATACTTCTGTGTAGTTTTTTTTTATTATACTTTAGGTTTTAGGGTACATGTGCACAATGTTCAAGTTTGTCACGTATGTATCCATGTGCCATGTTTGTTTGCTGCACCTTTAGCTCGTCATTTAGCATTAGGTGTATCTCGTAATGCTGTCCCTCCCCCCTCCCCCCACCCCACAACAGTCCCAGAGTGTGATGTTCCCCTTCCTCTGTCCATGAGTTCTCATTGTTCAATTCCCACCTATGAGTGAGAATATGCGGTGTTTGGTTTTTTGTCCTTGTGACAGTATACTGAGAATGATGGTTTCCAGTTTCATCCATGTCCCTACAAAGGACATGAACTCATCATTTTTTATGGCTGCATAGTATTCCATGGTGTATATGTGCCACATTTTCTTAATCCAGTCTATTGTTATTGGAAATTTGGGTTGGTTCAAGTCTTTGTTATTGTGAATAGTGCTGCAATAAACATACGTGTGCATGTGTCTTATAGTAGCATGATTTATTTTCCTCTGGGTATATACCACTAATGGGATGGCTGGGTCAAATGGTATTTCTAGTTCTAGATCCCTGAGGAATTGCCACACTGACTTCCACAATGGTTGAACTAGTTTACGGTCCCACCAACAGTGCAAAAGTGTTCCTATTTCTCCACATCCTCTCCAGCACCTGTTGTTTCCTGACTTTTTAATGATGGCCATTCTAACTGGTGTGAGATGGTATCTCATTGTGGTTTTTGATTTGCGTTTCTCTGACGGCCAGCAATGATGAGCATTTTTTCCTGTGTTTTTTGGCTGCATAAATGTCTCCTTTTGGAAAGTGTCTGTTCATGTCCTTCACCCACTTTTTGAAGGGGTTGTTTGTTTTTTTCTTGTAAATTTGTTTGAGTTCATTGTAGATTTTGAATATTAGCCCTTTGTCAGATGAGTAGGTTGTGAAAATTTTCTCCCATTTTGTAGGTTGCCTGTTCAATCTGATGGTAGTTTATTTTGCTGTGCAGAAGCTCCTTAGTTTAAGCAGATCCCATTTGTCAATTTTGGCTTTTGTTGCCATTGCTTTTGGTGTTTTAGACATGAAGTCCTTGCCCATGCCTATGTCCTGAGTGGTATTGCCTAGGTTTTCTTCTGGGGTTTCTATGGTTTTAAGTCTAACATGTAAGTCTTTATTCCATCTTGAATTAATTTTTGTATAAAGTGTAAGGAAGGGATCCAGTTTCAGCTTTCTACATATGGCTAGCCAGTTTTCCCAGCATCATTTATTAATTAGGGAATCCTTTCCCCATTGCTTTTTTTTGTCAGGTTTGTCAAAGATCAGATAGTTGTAGATATGTGGCATTATTTTTGAGGGCTCCGTTCTGTTCCATTGATCTATGTCTCTGTTATGGTACCAAACCATGCTGTTTTGGTTACTGTAGGCTTGTAGTATACTTTGAAGTCAGGTAGTGTGATGCCTCCAGCTTTGTTCTTTTGGCTTAGGATTGACTTTGTGATGTGGGTCTCTTTTGGTTCCATATGAACTTTAAAGTAGTTTTTTCCAATTATGTGAAGAAAGTCATTGGTAGCTTGATGGGGATGGCATTGAATCTATAAGTTACTTTGGGCAATATGGCCATTTTCACGATATTGATTCTTCCAACCAATGAGAATGGAATGTTCTTCCATTTGTTTGTAACCTCTTTTATTTCATTGAGCAGTGGCTTGTAGTTCTCCTTGAAGAGTTCCTTCACATCCCTTGTCAGTTGGATTCCTTGGTATTTTATTCTCTTTGAAGCAATTGTGAATGGGAGTTCACTCATGATTTGGCTCTCTGTTATCTGTGATTGGTGCACAAGAATGCTACTGATTTTTGTACATTGATTTTGTATCCTGAGACTTTGCTGAATTTGCTAATCAGCTTGAGGAGATTTTGGGCTGAGACAAGGGGGTTTTCTAGATATAGAATCATGTCATCTGCAAACAGGGACAATTTGACTTCCTCTTTTCCTTAATGAATACCCTTTATTTCCTTCTGCTTCCTGATTGCCCTGGCCAGAACTTCCAGCACTATGTTGAATAGGAGTGGTGAGAGAGGGCATCCCTGTCTTGTGCCAGTTTTCAAAGGGAATGCTTCCAGTTTTTGCCCATTCAGTATGATATTGGCTGTGGGTTTGTCATAGGTAGCTCTAATTATTTTGAGAAACGTCCCATCAGTACCTAATTTATTGAGAGTTTTTAGCATGAAGGGTTGTTGAATTTTGTCAAAGGCCTTTTCTGCATCTATTGAGATTATCATGTGGTTTTTGTCTTTGGTTCTGTTTATATGCTGGATTACATTTATTTATTTATTTATTTATTTTATTTATTTATTTTTTTGAGACGGAGTCTCACTCTGTTGCCCGGACTGGAGTGCAGTGGCGCAATCTCGGCTCACTGCAAGCTCCACCTCCTGGGTTCACGCCATTCTCCTGCCTCAGCCTCTCCGAGTAGCTGGGACTACAGGCGCCCGCCACCATGCCCAGCTAATTTTTTGGTATTTTTATTGGAGACGGGGTTTCACCATGGTCTCGATCTCCTGACCTCGTGATCCGCCCGCCTCGGCCTCCCAAAGTGCTGGGATTACAAGCGTGAGCCACCGCGCCCGGCTGGATTACATTTATTGATTTGTGTATGTTGAACCAGTCTTGCATCCCAGGGATGAAGCCTACTTGATCATGGTGTATAAGCTTTTTGATGTGCTGCCTGATTCAGTTTGTCAGTATTTTATTGAGGATTTTTGTGTCAATGTTCATCAAGGATATTGGTCTGAAATTCTCTTTTTTGGTTGTGTCTCTGCCAGGCTTTGGTATCAGGATGATGCTGGCCTCATAAAATATGTTAGGGAGGATTCTCTCTTTTTCTATTGATTGGAATAGTTTCAGAAGGAATGGTACCAGTTTCTCCTTGCACCTCTGGTAGAATTTGGCTGTGAATCCATCAGGTCCTGGACTCTTTTTTGTTGGTAAGCTATTGATTATTGCCACAATTTTCAGAGCCTGTTATTGGTCTAGTCATAGATTCAACTTCTTCTTGGTTGAGTCTTGGGAGGGTGTATCTGTCAAAGAATTTATCCATTTCTTCTAGATTTTCTAGTTTATTTGCATAGAGGTGTTTGTAGTATTCTCTCATGGTAGATTTTATTTCTGAGGGATTGGTGGTGATATCCCCTTTTTCATTTTTTATTGCATCTATTTGGTTCTTCCCTCTTTTCTTCTTTATTAATCTTGCTAGTGGTCTATTTTGTTTATCTTTTCAAAAAAGCAGCTCCTGGATTCATTAATTTTTTGAAGGGTTTTTTGTGTCTGTATTTCCCTCAGTTCTGCTCTGATTTTAGTTATTTATAGCCTTCTGCTAGCTTTTGAATATGTTTGCTCTTGCTTTTCTAGTTTGTTTAATTGTGATGTTAGGGTGTCAATTTTGGATCTTTCCTGCTTTCTCTTGTGGGCATTTAATGCTATAAATTTCCCTCTACACACTGCTTTTGATGTGTCCAGAGATTCTGGTATGTTGTGTCTTTGTTCTCGTTAGTTTCAAAGAACATCTTTATTTCTGTCTTCATTTAATTATTTACCCGTAGTCATTCAGGAACAGGTTGTTCAGTTTCCACATATTTGAGCAGTTTTGAGTGAGTTTCTTAATCCTGAGTTCTAGTTGACTGCACTGTGATCTGAGAGACAGTTTATTATAATTTCTATTCTTTTACATTTGCTGAGGAGAGCTTTACTTCCAACTATGTCGTCAATTTTGGAATAGGTGTGGTGTGGTGCTGAAAAAAATGTATATTCTGTTGATTTGGGGTGGAGAGTTCTGTAGATGTCTATTTGGTCCACTTTGTGCAGAGCTGAGTTCAATTCCTGTATATCCTGGTTAACTTTCTGTCTCGTTGATCTGTCTAATGTTGACAGTGGGGTGTTAACATCTCCCATTATTATTGTGTGGGAGTTTATGTCCCTTTGTAGGTCACTCAGGACTTGCTTTATTAATCTGGGTGCTCCTGTGTTGGGTGCATATATATTTAGGATAGTTACCTGTTCTTGTTGAATTGATCTATTTACCATACTGTAATTACCTTCTTGGTCTCTTTTGATCTTTGTTGGTTTAAAGTCCATTTTGTCAGAGACTAGGATTGCAACCCTGCCTTTTTTGTTTTCCATTTGCTTGCTAGATCTTCCTCCATCCCTTTATTTTGAGTCTATGTGTGTCTCTGCACGTGAGATGGGTTTCCTGAATACAGCACACTGATGGGTCTTGACTCCTTATCCAATGTGCCAGTCTGTGTCTTTTAATTGAAGCATTTAGCCAATTTACATTTAAAGTTAATATTGTTATGTGTGAATTTGATCCTGTCATTATGATGTTAGTTGGTTATTTTGCACGTTAGTTGATGCAGCTTCTTACTAGCCTCGATGGTCTTTACAATTTGGCATGTTTTTGCAGTGGCTGTACCGGTTGTTCCTTTCCATGTTTAGTGCTTCCTTCAGGAGCTCTTTTAGGGCAGGCCTGGTGGTGACAAAATCACTGAGCGTTTGCTTGTCTGTAAAGTATTTATTTCTCCTTCACTTATGAAGCTTAGTTTGGCTGGATATGAAATTCTGCGTTGAAAATTCTTTTCTTTAAGAATGTTGAATATCGGCCCCCACTCTTTTCTGGCTTGAGTTTCTGCTGAGAGATCAGCTGTTAGTCTGATGGGCTTCCCTTTGTGGGTAACCTGACCTTTCTCTCTGGCTGCCCTTAACATTTTTTCCTTCATTTCAACTTTGGTGAATCTGACAATTATGTGTCTTGGAGTTGCTCTTCTCAAGGAGTATCTTTGTGGGGTTCTCTGTATTTCTTGAATCTGAATGTTGGCCTGCCTTGCTAGATTGGGGAAGTTCTCCTGGATAATATCTTGCAGAGTGTTTTCCAACTTGGTTCCATTCTCTCCATTACTTTCAGGTACACCAATCAGATGTAGGTTTGGTCTTTTCACATAGTCCCATATTTCTTGGAGGCTTTGTTCATTTCTTTTTATTCTTTTTTCTCTAAACTTCTCTTCTCACTTCATTTCATTCATTTCACCTTCCATCACTGATACCTTTTCTTCCAGTTGATTTCATCAGCTACTGAGGCTTCTGCAATCTTCGCGTAGTTCTCGAAACTTGGCTTTCATCTCCATCAGCTCCTTTAATTCCTTCTCTGCATTGGTTATTCTAGTTATCCATTTGTCTAAAATTTTTCAAAGTTTTTAACTTCTTTGCTATTGTTTTGAATTTCCTCCCGTATCTCGGAGCAGTTTGATCGTCTGAAGCCTTCTTCTCACAACTCATCAATGTCATTCTACATCCAGCTTTGTTCCATTGCTGATGAGGGACTGAGTTCCTTTGGAGGAGGAGAGGTGCTCTGCCTTTTAGAGTTTCCAGTTTTTCTGCTCTGTTTTTTCCCCATCTTTGTGGTTTTATCTACTTTTGGTCTTTGATGATGGTGATGTACAGATGGGTTTTTGGTGTGGATGTCCTTTCTGTTTGTTAGTTTTCCTTCTACCACACAGGACTCTCAGCTGCAGTTCAGTTGGAGTTTGCTTGAGATCCACTCTGGACCCTGTTTGGCTGGGTGTCAGCAGCAGTGGCTGCAGAACAGTGGATTTTCATGAGATGGCAAATTCAGCTTTCTGATAGTTCCTCTGGAAGTTTTGTCTCAGAGGAGTACCTGGCCGAGTGAGGTGTCAGTCTGTCCCTACTGGGGGTTGCCTCCCAGTTAGGCTGCTACGGGTTCAGGGACCCACTTTAGGAGGCAGTCTGCCCGTTCTTAGATCTCCAGCTGCATGCTGGGAGAACCATTACTCTCTTCAAAGCTGTCAGACAGGGACATTTAAGTCTGCAGAGATTCCTGCTGACTTTTTGTTTTTCTGTGCCCTGTCCCAGAGGTGGAGCGTACAGAGGCAGGCAGGCCTCCTTGAGCTGTGGTGGGATCCACCCAGTTCGAGCTTCCTGGCTGCTTTATTTACCTAAGCAAGCCTGGGCAATGGTGGATGCCCTCCCCCACCCTCACTGCTGCCTTGCAGTTTGATCTCAGACTGCTGTTCTAGCAATCATGGAGACTCCATTGGCATAGGACCCTCCAAGTCAGGTGTGGGACACAATCTCCTGGTGTGCCATTTTCCAAGCCATTGGGAAACTGCAGTATTAGGATGGGATTGACCAGATTTTCCAGGTGCCATCTGTTACCCCTTTCTTTGACTAGGAAAGGGAACTCCCTGACCCCTTGACCTTCCCAAGTGAGGCAATGCCTCACCCTGCTTCAGCTCAGGCACAGTGCACTGCACCAGCTATCCTGCACCAACTGTTTGGCATTCTCTAGTGAGATGAACCCGGTACCTCAAATGGAAATACAGAAATCACCTGTCTTCTGTGTTGCACACACTGGGAGCTGTAGACTGGAGCTGTTCCTATTCGGCCATCTTGTTCTGCATAGTTTTCATGTGAAGATATTTCTTTTTCCAACATAGTCCTCAATGCGCTCCAAATGTCCAAGCAGATTCTATAAAAAGAGTTTTTCAAAACTGCTCAATCAAAAGTAAGGTTCAACTCTGTGACATTAATGCACACATCACAAAAAGTTTGTCAGAATGCTTCTGTATAGTTTTTATATGTAGATATTTCCCTTTCCAAGACAGGTCTCAAACTGCTCCAAACGTCCCCTTGCAGATACTACAAAAAGAGAGTTTCAAACCTGCTCTATCAAAAGTAAAGTTCAATTCTGTGAGAAGAATGCACATATCACAAAGTCGTTTGTCAGAATGCTTCTGTCTAGTTTTTATGTGAAGATATGTCTTTTTCCACCGTAGCCTCAAAGGGCTCCAAATGTCCAATTGCACATTCTACAAAAAGACAGTTTCAAAGCTGCTTTCTCAACAGTAAGGTTCAACTCTGTGAGATGAATGCACACATCACAAAAAAGTTTGTCAGAATGCTTGTCAAGTTTTATGTGAGGATATAGTGTTTTCCACCATTGACCCAAACCTCTACAAATGTCTACTTGCCAATTCTACAGAAAGAATGTTTCAAAGCTGCTCTATCAAAAATATAGTTCAAAACAGTGAGATGAATGCAGCCATCACAACGAAGTTCTTCTGAATACTACTGTGTAGCTTTTATATGAAGATATTTCTTTTTCCACCATAATCCTCAAAGCGCTCCAAATGTCCACTTGCAGAGCTTACAAAAGAGTGTTTCAAAGCTGCTCTGTCAAAAGTATGGTTCAACACTGTGAGATTCATACCTACATCACAAGAAGTGTCTTAGAATGCTTCTGTCTAGTTTTATATGAAGATATTTCCCTTTCTAAGATAGGCCTCAAAACGCTCCAAATGTCCCTTGCAGAAAATACAAAAAGAGAGTTTCAAAACTGCTCTATCAAAAGTAAAGTTCAACTGTGTGAGAAGAATTTACGTATCACAAAGGCATTTTTCAGAGTGCTTCTGTCTAGCATTTATGTGAAGAATTTCCTTTTCCACCGCAGGTCTCAAAGCGCTCCAAATGTCCAATTGCAGATCCTACAAAAAGTGTGTTTCAAAACTGCTCATTCAGAAGTAATGTACAACTCTGTGAGATGTATGCACGAATCACAAAGGAGTTTGTCAGAAAGCTTCTGTCTGGTTTTTATGTGAAGATAAATCCTTTTCCACCACAGGCCTCAAAGCACAGCAAATGTCCACTTGCAGATCCTACACATAGCGTGTTTCAAAGCTGCTCTATCAAAAGTAAAGTTCAACTCTGTGAGATGAATGCACACATCACAAAGAAGATTCTCAGAATACTTCTGTGTAGTTTTTCTGAGAAGATATTTCTTTTTCCACCATATTCTTCAAAGTGTTCCAAATGTCCACTTGCATATTCTACATAGAGAGTTTTTCTAAACTGTTCAATCAAAAGTAAGGTTCAATTCTGTGACATTAATGGACACATCACAAAGAAGTTTGTCCCAATGCTTCTGTATAGTTTTTATATGAAGATATTATCCTTTCCATAGTAGGCCTCAAACTGCTCCAAATGTCCCCTTGCAGATACTACAAAAAGAGAGTTTCAAAGCTCCTCCATCAATAGTAAAGTTCAACTGTGTGAGATGAATGCACACATCACAAAGAAGTTTGTCAGAATGCTTCTGCCTCGTTTTTATGTGAAGATGTTACTTTTTCCACCTTAGTCCTCAAAGCCCTCCAAATCTCCACTTCCAGATTCTACAAAGAGAGTTTTTCAAAATTGCTCAATCAAAAGTAAGGTTCAACTATTTGAAATTAATGCACACATCACAAAGAAATTTGTCAGAATGCTTCTGCATAGTTTTTATATGAATATATTTCCCATTCCAACATAGGCTTCAAACCACTCCAAAGGTCCCCTTGAAGATACTACAAAAAAAGAGTTTCAAACCTGCTCTATCAAAAGCAAAGTTCAACTCTGTGAGAAGAATGCACGTATCACAAAGCAGTTTGTCAGAATGCTTTCATCAAGTTATGGTATGAGGATATTTCCTTACCAACTGTAAGCCTCAAAGCACTCCAAATGTCCAGGTGCAGATTCTACAAGAAGACTGTCGGAAAGCTGCTCTATCAAAAGTAAGTTTCATCTCTGTGAGACTAATACACACATCACAAGAAGTGTCTTAGAATGCTTATGTCTAGCTTTTATATGAAGATATTTCCCTTTCGAAGATAGGCCTCAAAATGCTCCAAATGTCCCATGCAGAAAATACAAAAAGAGAGTTTCAAAACTGCTCTATCAAAATTAAAGTTCAACTCTCTGAGAAGAATGTATGTATCACAAAGGCATTTGTCAGAATGCTTCTGTCTAGTTTTTATGTAAGGATATTTCCTTTTCCACTGTAGGTCTCAAAGTACTCCAAATGTCCAATTGCAGATTCTACAAAAACAGTGTTGCAAATCTGCTCAATCAAAAGCAGGTTTCAACTCTGTGTGATGAATGCACACATCAAATAGGAGTTTGTCAGAATGCTTCTGCCTAGTTTTTTTGTGAAGATATTTCCTTTTCAACCACAGGTGCCAAACTGCACCAAATGTCCACTTGCAGATCCTACAAAAAGAGTGTTTCAAAGCTGCTCTATCAAAAGTAAAGTTCAAATCTGTGAGATGAATGCACACATCACAAAGAAGTTTCTCAGAATACTTCTGTGTAGTTTTTCTGAGAAGATATTTCTTTTTCCACCATGTTCTTCAAAGATCTCCAAATGTCCACTTGTATATTCTACACAAAGAGTTTTTCAGAACTGTTCAATCAAAACTAAGTTTCAATTCTGTGACATTAATGCACACATCACAAAGAAGTTTGTCTGAATGCTTCTATATAGTTTTTATATGAAGATATTACCCTTTCCAAAATAGGACTCAAACTGCTCCAAATGTCCCATTGCAGATACTACAAAAAGAAAGTTTCAAAGCTCCTCTATCAATAGTAAAGTTCAACTCTGTGAGATGAATGCACATATCAAAGAAGTTTGTCAGAATGCTTCTGCCTAGTTTTTATCTGAAGATATTACTTTTTCCACCATAGTCCTAAAAGCCCTCCAAATGTCCACTTGCAGATTCTACAAAAAGAGTTTTTTCAAAATTGCTCAATCAAAAGTAAGTTTCAACTATTTGAAATTAATGCACACATCACAAAGAAATTTGTCAGAATGCTTCTGTATAGTTTTTGTATGAAGATATTTCCCATTCCAACATAGGCCTCAAAACTCCAAAAGTCCCCATGTAGATACTACAAAAAAGAGTTTCAAACCTGCTCTATCAAATCAAAGTTCAGTTCTGTGAGAAGAATGCACGTATCACAAAGCCGTTTGTCAGAATGCATCCATCAAGTTATGGTATGAGGATATTTCCTTATCCACATAAGCCTCAAAGCACTCCAAATATCCAAGTGCAGATTCTACAAGAAGACTGTCTCAAAGCTGCTCTATCAAAAGGAAGGTTCATTCTGTGAGACTAATACACACA
>NW_022096115.1:0-82835 GCF_006542625.1 Nomascus leucogenys
AAAGAAATATCTTCCCTTAAAAACTACATGGAAGCATTCTGTGAAATTTCTTTCTGATCTGTGCATTCATCTAACAGAGTTGAGCCTCACTTTTGATAAAGCAGTTTTGCAACACTCTTTTTGTAGAATCTACAAGTGGACATTTAGAGAACATTGAGGACTACACTGAAAACTGAATTATCTTCCCCTAAAAACTACACAGAAGCATTCTGTGAAACCACTTTGTATTCAGTTCAATCATCTCAGAGAATATAACCTTTCTTTTGTCTGAGCAGTTTTGAATCACTCTTTTTGTAGAATCTGCAAGTGGACATTTGGAGCGCTTTGAGGCCTATCGTGGAAAAAGGTATATCTTCTAATTAAAACTACACAGAAGCATTCTGTGAAACTACTTTCTGATCTGTGCATTCATGTCACTGAGTTGAACCTTTCTTTAGATGGAACTGTTTTGAAACCCTCTTTTTTTAGAATCTGCAAGTGCATATTTGGCTAACATTGAGGCCTACGGTGAAAAACGAAATATCTTCCCATTAAAACTATGCAGAAGCATTCTGTGAAACTACTTTCTGATCTGTGCATTCATCTGACAGAGTAGAAGATTTCTTTGGCTGAGCAGTTTTGAAACACTATTTTTGAAGAATCTGCAAGTTGACATTTGGAGATCTTTGAGGCATATGGTGAAAAACGAAATATCTTCAAGTAAAATCTGCACAGAATATATCTGTGAAATTTCTTTCCATTCTTTGCATTCATCTCACAGATTTGAACCTTTCTTTTGATTGAGCAGTTTTGAAACACTCTTTCTGTATAACCTGCAAGAGGACATTAGGAGCACTTTGAGGCCTATCGTTGAAAAAGGAATATCTTAAAATAAAAACTACACAGAAGCTTTCTGTGAAACTTCTTTGTGATCTGTGCATTCATCTCACTGATTTGAACCTCCTTTTGATTGAGCTGTTTTGAAACATGCTTTTTGTAGAATCTGTAAGTGGCTATTTGGAGAATATCGAGGCCTATGGTGAAAAACGAAATATCTTCCCATTAAAACTAAACAGATGCATTCTGTGAAACTTCTTTCTGGTCTGTGCATTCATCGAACAGAGTAGAACATTTCTTTTTATTGAGCATTTTTGAAATACTCTTTTTGTAGAATCTGCAAGTGGACATTTGGAGATCTTTGAGGCCTATGGTGAAAAACGAAAAATCTTCAGGTAAAACTACACCGAATACTCTGTGAAATTTCTTTCTATTCTCTACATTCATCTCACAGAGTTGAACCTTTCTTTTGATTGAGCAGAATTGAAACACTCTTTCTGTATACACTGCAAGTGGACATTTTGGGTGCTTTGAGGTTTCTCGTGGGAAAAGGAATATCTTCAAATAAAACTACACAGAAGTAATCTGTGGATCTTGTTTATTAACTGCGTATTCATCTCAGAGAGTGGAACCTTTCTTTTGATTGTGCAGCTTTGAAACAGGCTTTTCATAGAAACTGCATTTGGACATTTCTAGAGCATTTAGGCCTAGGGTGAAAACAGAAATATATTCCCATAAAAACTACATGGAAGCATTCTGTGAAACTTCTTTCTGATCTGTGCATTCATCTCATTGAGTTGAACCTTTCTTTTGACTGAGCCGTTTTGAAACACTGTTTTTGTAGAATCTGCAAGTGGACATTTGGAGAACATTGAGGCCTACGGTGAAAAACGAAATATCTTCACATATAAACTACGCAGAGGCATTCTGTGAAACTTCTTTCCATTCTGTACATTCATCTCACAGTGCAGAACCTTACTTTTGACTGAGCAGTTTTGAAACACTCTTTTTCTAGAATCTGCAAGCTGATATTTGGAGCGCTATCAGGCCTACCATGAAAAAGGTTATATCTTCAAATAAAAACTGCACAGAAGCATTCTGTGAAACTTCCTTCTAATCTGTGCATTTATCTCACTGAGTTGAAACTTTCTTTTGATTGAGCTGTTTTGAAACCCTCTTTTTGTAGAATCTGCAAGTGGATATTTGGAGAACATTGAAGCCTACGGTTAAAAATGAAATATCTTCCCATTAAAACTATGCAGTAGCACTCTGAGAAACTGCTTTCTGATCTTTGCATTCATCTAACAGAGTAGAACATTTCTTTTGATTGAGCAGCTTTGAAACACTCTTTTTGTGGAATTTGCAAGTGGACGTTTGGAGATCTTTGAGGCCTGTGTTGAAAAACGAAAGATCTTCAAGTAAAAACTACAGAGAATACTTCTGTGAAATTTCTTTCTATTCTCTGCATTCATCTCACAGAGTTGAAACTTTCTTTTGATTTAGCATTTTTGAAAAACTCTTTCTGTATAAACTGCAAGCGGACATTTGGAGCGCTTTGAGGTCTGTCATGGAAAAAGTAATATCTTCAAATAAAAACTACACAGAAACATTCTGTGAAACTTCTTTCTATTCTGTTCATTCATCTCACAAAGTAGAACCTTTCTTTTGACTGAGCAGTTTTGAAAAACTCTTTCTGTAGAGTCTGCAATGGGACATTTGGAGCACTTTGAGGTGGATCGTGGAAAAAGGTATATCTTCAAATAAAAACTACACAGAAGCATTCTCTGAAACTACTTTCTGATCTGTGCATTCATCTCACTGAGTTGAACCTTTCTTTTGATTGAGCTGTTTTGAAACACTCTTTTTGTGGAATCTGCAAAAGGATATTTGTAGAATATTGAGGCATAGGGTGTAAAACGAAATATCTTCCATTAAAACTACACAGAAGCATTCTGTGAAACTACTTTCTGATGTGTGCATTCATCTAAAAGAGAAGAGCCATTCTTTTGATTGAGCAGTTTTGAAACACCCTTTTTGTAGAATATGCAAGTGGACATTTTGAGATCTTTGAGGCCTATGGGGAAAAACGAAATATCTTCCAGTAAAAACTTCACAGAATACTTCTGTGAAATTTCTTTCTATTCTCTACATTCATCTCACAGTGTTGAACCTTTCTTTTGATTGGGTAATTTGAAACACTCTTTCTTCATAAACTGCAAGTGGATATTTAGAGCGCTTTGAGGCCTATCGTGGAAAAAGGAGTATCTTCAAATAAAAACTACACAGAAGCATTCTGTGAAACGTCTTTCTGATCTGCACATTCAAGTAACAGGGTTGAACCTTACTTTTGATTGAGCAGTTTTGAAACACCCTTTTTGTAGAATCTGCAAGTGGACATTTGGAGAACTTCGAGGCCTATGGTGTAAAAAGAAATATCTTCCCATAAACACTACACGGAAGCATTCTGTGAAATTTCTTTCTAATCTGTGCAATCAACTAACAGAGTTTAACCTTGGTTTTGATTGAGCAGTTTTGAAACACTCTATTTGTAGAATCTGCAAGTGGACATTTGGAGAACATTGAGGCCTATGGTGAAAAACGAAGTATCTTCCCCTAAAAACTACACGGAAGCATTCTGTGAAACTTCTTTCTGATCTGTGCATTCAACAAACAGAGTTGAACCTTACCTTTGCTTGAGCAGTTTTGAAACACACTATTTGTAGAATCTGTAAGTGGACATTTGGAGAACATTGAGGCCTACGGTGGAAAACGAAATATCTTTCCCTAAAAACCACACAGAAGCATTCTGTGAAACTTCTTTCTATTCTGTTCATTCATCTCACAAAGTACAACCTTTCTTTTGACTGAGCAGTTTTGAAACACCCTTTTTGTAGAATCTGCAAATGGACATTTGGAGCGCTTTGACGCCTATCATGGAAAAAGTTATATCTTCAAATAAAAACTACACAGAAGCATTCTGTGAAACTCCTTTGTGATCTGTGCATTCATTTCACTGACTTGAAACTTCCTTTTGATTGAGCCCTTTTGAAACCCTCTTTTTGTGCAATCTGCAAGTGGATATCTGGAGTACATTGAAGCCTATGGTTAAAAATGAAATATCTTCCCATTAAAACTACTTAGAAGCACTCTGTGAAATTGCTTTCTGATCTGTGCATTCGTCTAACAGAGTAGAACATTTCTTTTGATTGAGCAGTTCTGAAACACTCTTTTTGTGGAATTTGTAAGTGGACATTTGGAGATCTTTGAGGCCTGTGTTGAAAAACGAAAGATCTTCAAGTAAAAACTACAAAGAATACTTCTCTGAAATTTCTTTCTATTCTCTGCATTCATCTCACAGATTTGAAACTTTCTTTTGATTTAGCATTTTTGAAAAACTCTTTCTGTATAAACTGCAAGTGGACATTTGGAGTGCTTTGAGGTCTGTCATGGAAAAAGTAATATCTTCAAATAAAAACTACACAGAAATATTCTGTGAAACTTCTTTCTATTCTGTTCATTCACCTCACAAAGTAGAACCTTTCTTTTGACTGAGCAGTTTTGAAAAACTCTTTTTGTAGAATCTGCAATGGGACTTTGGAGCACTTTGAGGTGGATCATGGAAAAAGATATATCTTCAAATAAAAACTTCACAGAAGCATTCTGTGAAACTACTTTCTGATCTGTGCATTCATCTCACTGAGTTGAACCTTTCTTTAGATTGAGCTGTTCTGAAACACTCTTTTTGTAGAATCTGCAAAAGGATATTTGGAGGATATTGAGGCACACGGTGTAAAATGAAATATTTTCCATTAGAACTACACAGAAGCATTCTGTGAAACTACTTTCTGATGTGTGCATTCATCTAACAGAGTAGAACCATTCTTTTGATTGAGAAGTTTTGAAACACTATTTTTGTAGAATCTGCAAGTGGACATTTGAAGATCTTTGAGGCCTATGGTGAAAAACGAAATATCTTCAAGTAAAAACTACACAGAATACTTCTGTGAAATTTCTTTCTATTCTCTACATTCATCTCACAGTGTTGAACCTTTCTTTTGATTGGGTAATTTTGAAACATTCTTTCTGTGTAAACTGCAATGGACATTTAGAGTGCTTTGAGGCCTATCGTGAGAAAAGGAATATCTTCAAATAAAAACTACACAGAAGCATTCTGTGAAACGTCTTTCTGAGCTGTGCATTCAAGTAACAGGGTTAAACCTTACTTTTGATTGAGCAGTTTTGAAACATCCTTTTTGTAGAATCTGCAAGTGGAGATTTGGAGAACTTCCAGGCCAATGGTGAAAAAAGAAATATCGTCCCATAAATACTACACGGTAGCTTTCTGTGAAACTTCTTTCTGATCTGTGCAATCAACTAACAGAGTTTAAACTTAGTTTTGATTGAGCAGTTTTGAAACACTCTATTTGTAGAATCTGCAAGTGGACATTTGGAGAACATTGAGGCCTACAATGAAAAACGAAGTATCTTCCCCTAAAAACTACACGGAACCATTCTGTGAAACTACTTACTGATCTGCGCATTCAACTAACAGTGTTGAACCTTACTTTTGATTGAGCAGTTTTGAAACACTCTATTTGTAGAATCTGCAAGTGGACATTTGTAGAACATTGAGGCCTATGGTGAAAAACAAAATATCTTAAAGTGAAAACTACACAGAAGCATTCTGTGAAACTTCTTTCTATTCTGTTCATTCATCTCACAGAGTAGAACCTTTCTTTTGATTGAGGAGTATTGAAACACTCTTTTTGTAGAATCTGCAATTGGACATTTGGAGATCTTTGAGGCCTATGGTGAAAAAGGAAATATCTTCAAGTAAAACTACACAGAATAGTTCTGAGAAATTTCTTTCTATTCTCTGCATTCATCACTCATTGTTGAAGCTTTCTTTTGATTGGGTAGTTTTGAAACACTCTTTATGTATAAACTGCAAGTGGACATCTGGAGTGCTTTGAGGCCTATCATGGAAAAAGGAATATCTTCAAATAAAAACTACACAGAAGCATTCTGTAAAATGTCTTTCTGATCTGTGCATTCAACTAACAGAGCTGAACCTCACTTTTGATCGAGCAGTTTTGAAACACTCTTTTTGTAGAATCTGCAGGTGGACAATTGGTGAACATTGCGGCCTAAGGTGAAAAGAGAAATATCTTCCCATAAAAACTACACGTAAGCATGCTGTGAAACTTCTTTCTGATCTGTGCATTCAACTAACAGACTTTAACCTTAGTTTTTATTGAGCAGTTTTGAAACACTCTATTTGTACAATCGGCAAGTGGACAATTTGAGAACATTGAGGCCTATGGTGAAAAACGAAATATCTTCCCCTAAAAACTACACGGAAGTATTCTGTGAAAATTCTTTCTCATCTGTGCGTTCAACTAACAGTGCTGAACCTTACTTTTGATTGAGCAGTTTTGGAACACTCTTTTTGTAGAATCTTCAAGTGGACATTTGGAGGGCCTTGAGGCCTATCGTGGAAAAAGATATATCTTCAAATAAAAACTACACGGAAGCATTCTGTGAAACTACATTCTGATCTGTGCATTCATCTCAGTGAGTTTAAACTTTCTTTTGATTGAGCTGTTTTGAAACACTCTATTGTAGAGTCTGCATGGAGATATTTGGAGAATATTGAGGCATAAGGTGTAAAACAAAATATCTTCCCCTTAAAAGTACACAGAAGCATTCTGTGAATCTTCTTTCTGATCTGTGCATTCATCTAACAGAATAGAAACTTTCTTTTGATTGAGCAGTTTTGAAACACTCTTTTTGTACAATCTGCAAGTGGAAATTTGGAGATCTTTGAGGCCTATGGTGAAAAACGAAATATCTTCAAGTAACTCTACACAGAATATTTCTGTGAAATTTCTTTCTATTCTCTGCATTCATCACAGCGTGTTGAAACTTTCCTTTGATTGGGTAGTTTTGAGACACTCTTTCTGTATAAACTGCAAGTTGACATTTGGAGTGCTTTGAGGCCTATCGTGGAAAAAGGAATATCTTCAAATAAAAACTACACAGAAGCATTCTGTGAAAGTAATTTCTGATCTGTGCATTCAACTATCAGGGTTGAACCTTACTTTTGATTGAGCCGTTTTGGAACACTTTTTTTGTAGAATCTGCAAGTGGACAATTGGAGAACATTGAGGCCTATGGTGAAAAAAAAATTATCTTCCCATCCAAACTACACGGAAGCATTCTGTGAAACTTCTTTCTGATCTGTGCATTCGACTAACAGAGTTTAACCTTAGTTTTGATTGAGCAGTTTTGAAACACTCTTTTGTAGAATCTGCAAGTGGACATTTGGAGCGCATTGTAGCCTATCATGGAAAAAGGTATATCTTCAAATAGAAACTACACAGAAGCATTCTGTGAAACTACTTTCTGATCTGTGCATTCATCTCGCTGAGTTGAACCTTTCTTTTGACTCAGCTGTTTTGGAACACACTTTTTGTAGAATCTGCAAGTGGACACTTGGAGAACATAGAGGCATATGCTGAAGAAGGAAATATCTTCCCCTAAAAACTACAGAGAAGCATTCTTTGAAACTTCTTTCCATTCTATTCATTCATCTCACAAAGTAGAACCTTTCTTTTGACTGAGCAGTTTTGAAACACTCTTTTTGTAGAATCTTCAAGTGGAAATTTGGAGGGCCTTGAGAACTATCGTGGAAAAAGATATGTCTTCATATAAAAACTACACAGAAGCATTCTGTGAAACTACATTCTGATCTGTGCATTCATCTCAGTGAGTTTAACCTTTCTTTTGATTGAGCTGCTTTGAAACACTCTTTTTGTAGAATCTGCAAGGGGATATTTGGAGAATATTGAGGCATATGGTGTAAAAGAAAATATCATCCCCTTAAAACTACACAGAAGCAGTCTGTGAAACTTCTTTCTCATCTGTGCATTCATCTAACAGAATAGAAACTTCCTTTTGATTGAGCAGTTTTGAAACACTCTTTTTGTAGAATCTGCAAGTGGACATTTGGAGATCTTTGAGGCCTATGGTGAGAAACGAAATATCTTCAAGTAAAAACTACACAGAATTTTTCTGTGAAATTTCTTTCTGTTCTCTGCATTCATATCAGAGTGTTGAACCTTTCTTTTGATTGGGTGGTTTTGAAACACTCTTTCTGTATAAACTGCAAATTGACATTTGGAGTGCTTTGAGGCCTATCGTGGAAAACGGAATATCTTTAAATAAAAACTACACAGAAGCATTTTGTGAAAGTACTTTCTGATCTGTGCATTCAACTATCAGAATTCAACCTTACTTTTGATTGAGCCGTTTTGAAACACTTTTTTTGTAGAATCTGCAAGTGGACAATTGGAGAACATTGAGGCCTATGGTGAAAAAAAAACTATCTTCCCCTCCAAACTACACGGAAGCATTCTGTGAAACTTCTTTCTGATCTGTGCATTCGACTAACGGAGTTTAACCTTAGTTTTGATTGAGCAGTTTTGACACACTCTTTTGTAGAATCTGCAAGTGGACATTTGGAGTGCTTTGTGGCCTAGCATGGAAAAAGGTATATCTTCAAATAGAAACTACACAGAAGCATTCTGTGAAACTACTTTCTGATCTGTGCATTCATCTCACTGAGTTGAACCTTTCTTTTGACTCAGGTGTTTTGAAAAACTCTTTTTGTAGAATCCACAAGGGGATATTTGGAGAATATTGAGGCATACGGTGTAAAACAATATATCTTCCCCTTAAAACTACACGGAAGCATTCTGTCAAACTACTTTCTGATCTTTGCATTCATCTAACAGAGTAGAACCTTTCTTTTGATTGAGCAGTTTTGAAACACTCCTTTTGTAGAATCTGCAAGTGGACATTTAGAGTTCTTTGAGGCCTGTGGTGAAAAACGAAAAAACTTCAAGTAAAAACTACACAGAATAACTCTGTGAAATTTCTTTCTATTCTCTGTATTAATCTCGCAGTGTTGAACCTTTCTTTTGATTGGGTAGTTTTGAAACACTCTATCTGTATATACTGCAAGCAGACATTTGGAGCGCCTTGAGGCCTATCGTGGAAAAAGGAATATCTTCAAATAAAAATTACACAGAAGCATTCTGTGAAACTTCTTTCTGATCTGTGCATTCAACTAACGGAGTTGAACCTTACTTTTGAAGGAGAAGTTTTGAAACACTCTGTGTAGAATCTGTAAGTGGACATTTGGAGTACATTGAGGCCTACGGTGAAAAAAGAAATATCTTCCCATAAAAACTAAACAAAAGAATTCTGTGAAACTTCTTTCTGATCTGTGTATTCAACTAACAGAGTTTAACCTTAGTTTTGATTAAGCAGCTTTGAATCACTTTATTTGTAGGATCTACAAGTGGACATTTGGAGAACATTGAGTCCTATGGTGAAAAATGAAATATCTTCCCATAAAAACTACACGGAAGCATTCTCTGAAACTTCTTTCTGATCTGTGCATTCAACTAACAGAGTTTAACCTTACTTTTGACTGAGCAGTTTTGAAACACTCTATTTGTAGAATCTGCAAGTGGACACTTGGAGAACATTGAGGCCTATGGTGAAAAATGAAATATCTTCCCCTAAACACTACACAGAAGCATTCTGTGAAACTTATTTCCATTCTGTTCATTCGTCTCACAAAGTAGAACCTTTCTTTTGACACAGCAGTTTTGAGACACTCTTTTTGTAGAATCTGCAAGTGGACATTTGGAGTGCTTTGAGGCCTATTGTGGAAAAAGTTATGTCTTCTAATAAAAACTACACAGAAGCATTCTGTGAAACTACTTTCAAATCTGTGCAATCATCTCACTGAGTTGAACCTTTCATTTGATTGAGGTGTTTTGAAACACTCTTTTTGTAGTATCTGCAAGGGGATATTTGGAGAATATTGAGGCATACGGTGTAAAACGAAATATCTTCCCTTTAAAACTACAGAGAAGCATTCTGTGAAACTACTTTCTGATCTCTACATTCATCTAAGAGAGAAGAGGGTTTCTTTTGATTGAGCAGTTTTGAAACACTCTTTTTGCAGAATCTTCAAGTGGACATTTGGAGATCTTTGAGGCCTGTGGTGAAAAACGAAATATCTTCAAGTAAAAACTACACAGAATACTTCTGTGAAATTAATTTCTATTCTCTGCATTCATCTCACAGTGTTGAACCTTCGTCTTGATTTGGTAATTTTGATACGCCCATTCTGTATAAACTGCAAGTGGACATTTAGAGTGCTTTGAGGCCTATCGTGGAAAAAGAAATATCTTCAAATAAAAACTACACAGAAGCATTCTGTGAAACTTCTTTCTGATCTGTGCATTCAACTAACAGAGTTGAATCTTACTTTTGATTGAGCAGTTTTGAAACACTCTTTTTGTAGAATCTGCAAGTGGACATTTGGAGAACATTGAGGCCTATGGTGAAAAAAGAAATATCTTGCAATAAAAATTACACGGAAGCATTCTGTGAAACTTCTTTCTGATCTGTGCATTCTACTAACAGAGTTTAACCTGAGTTTTAATTGAGCAGTTTTTAAATGCTCTATTTGTAGAATCTGCACTTGGACATTTGGAGAACATTGAGGCCTACGGTGAAAAACGAAATATCTTCCCCTAAAAACTACACGGAAGCATTCTGTGAAACTTCTTTCTGCTCTATGCATTCAACTAACAGAGTTGAAGCTTACCTTTGATTGAGCAGCTTTGGAACACACTATATGTAGAATCTGCAAGTGGACATTTGGAGAACATTGAGGCCTACAGTGTAAAATGAAATATCTTCACCTAAAAACTGCACAGAAGTATTCTTTTCAACTTCTTTCTGTTCTGTTCATTCATCTCACAAAGTAGAGCATTTCCTTTGACTGAGCAGTTAGGAAACACTCTTTTATTAGAATCTGCAAGTGGACATTTGGAGCGCTTTGAGGCCTATCGAGGAAAAAGTTATATCTTCACACAAAAACTACACAGAAGCATTCAGTGAAGCTACTTTCTGATCTGTGCATTCATCTCATTGAGTTGAACCTTTCTTTTGATTGAGTTGTTTTGAAACACACTTTTTGTTGAATCTGCAAGGGGATATTTGGAGAACATTGAGGCATACGGTGTAAAACGAAATATCTTTTCCTTAAAACTACACAGAAGCATTCGGTTAAACTACTTTCTGATCTGTGCATTCATCTCACTGAGTTGAACCTTTCTTTTGATTGAGCTGTTTTGAAACACTCTTTTTGTACAATCTGCAAAGGGATACTTGGAGAATAGTGAGGCATATGGTGTAAAACGAAATATCTTCCCCTTAAAACTACACTGAAGCATTCTGTGAAACTACTTTCTGATCTGTGCATTCATCTGACAGAGTAGAACATTTCTTTACAATGAACAGTTTTGAAACACTCTTTTTGTAGAATCTGCAAGTGGACCTTTGGAGATCATTGAGGCCTATGGTGAAAAACGAAATATCTTCAAGTAAAAGCTACACAGAATATTTCTGTCAAATTTCTTTCTATTCTCTCCTTTTGTCTCACAGTGTTGAATCTTTCTTTTCATTGGGTAGTTCTGAAACACTCTTTCTGATTAAACTGCAAGTGGACATTTGGGATGCTTCGAGGCCTACCATGGAAAATGCAATATCTTCAAATAAAAACTACACAGAGGCATTCTGTGAAACTTCTTTCTGTTCTGTGCATTCAACTAACAGAGTTGAACCTTATTTTTGATTGAGCAGTTTTGAAACACTCTACTTGTCGAATCTGTAAGTGGACATTTGGAGAACATTGAGGCCTAGGGTGAAAAACGAAATATTTTCCCCTAAAAACTACACAGAAGCATTCTGTGAAAATTCTTTCTGATCTGTGCATTCAACTAACAGAGTTGAAACTAACTTTTGATGGAACAGATTTGAAACACCATATTTGGAGAATCTGCAAGTGCACATTTGGAGAATATTGAGGCCTACGCTGAAAAACGAAATATCCTCCCATAAAAACTGCACAGAAGCATTCTGGGAAACTTCTTCCTATTCTGTTCATTCATTTCACAAAGTAGAACCTTTCTTTTGATTGAGCAGTTTTGAAACACTCTTTTTGCGGTATCTGCAAGTGGACATTTGGAGACCTTTGAGGCCTATGGTGAAAAACGAAATATCTTCAAATAAAAACTACACAGAATACTTCTGTGAAATTCCTTTCTGTTCCCTGCATTCATCTCACAGTGTTGAACCTTTAATTTGATTGGGTAGTTTTGAAATATTCTTTCTGTATGAACTGCAATTGGACACTTGGAGCACTTTCAGTCTTATTGTGGAAAAAGGAATATCTTCAAATAAAAACTACACAGAAGCATTCTGTTTAACTTCTTTCTCATCTGTACATTCAACTAACAGAGTTGAAACCTACTTTTGATTGAGCAAATCTGAAACACTCTTTCTATAGAAACTGCAAGCAGACATTTGGAGCGCTAAGAGGCCTGTAGTGGACAAAGGAATATCTCCAAATAAAAACCACACAGAAGAATTCTGTGAAACTTCTTTTTGATCTGTGCATTCAGCTAACAGAGTTGAATCTTACTTTTGATTGAGGAGTTTTGAAACACTCTTTCTGTAGAAACTGCTACCGGACATTCGGAGCGCTAAGATGACTATAGTGGAAAAAGGAATATCTTCATGTAAAAACTACACAGAATCATTCAGTGAAACTTCTTTCTGATCTGTGCATTCAACTAACAGAGTAGAACATTACTTTTAATTGAGGAGTTCTGACACACTCTGTAGAGACTGCAAGTGGACATTCAGAGCGCTAAGAGGCCTATATTGGAAAAAGGAATATCTTCAAATAAAAACTACACAGAGGCATTCTGTGAAACTTCTTTGTGATCTGTGCATTCAACTGAGAGTGTTGAAACATAATTTTGATTGAGGAGTTCTGAAACACTCTTTCTGTAGAAACTGCAAGTGGACATACCGATCACTAAGAGGCCTATAGTGGAAAAAGGAAAATCTTCAACTGAAAACTACACAAAGCATTCTGTGAAACTACTTTCTGACATGTGCATTCAACTAACAGAGTTGAACCTTACTTTTGATTGAGCAATTCTGAAACACACTTTCTGTAGAAACTGCAAGCAGACATTCGGAGCACTAAGATTCCTAAGGTGGAAAAAGGAATATCATCAAATAAAAACTACACAGAAGCATTCTGTGAAACTTCTTTCTGATATGTGCATACAACTAACAGAGTAGAACCTTACTTTTGATTGAGCAGTTCTGAAACACTCTTTCCATAGAAACTGCAAGTGGAAACTCAGAGCACCAAGAGGCCTATAGTGGAAAAAGCAATATCTGCAAATAAAAACTACACAGAAGCATTCTGTGAAACTTCTTTCTGATCTGTGCATTCGACTTACAGAGTTGAACCATACTTTTGATTGAGGAGTTTTGAAACAATCTTTCTGTAGAAACTGCAAGCGGACATTCGGAGCACTAAGAGGCCTACAGAGGAAAAAGGAATACCTTCAAATAAAAACTACGCAGAAGCATTCTGTGAAAAATTTCTGTTCTGTGCATTCAACTAACAGAGTTGACCCTTAAATTTGATTGAGGAGTTCTGAAACACTCTTTCAGTAGAAACTGCAAGCGGACATTCGGAGCACTAAGAGGCCTACAGTGGAAAAAGGAATATTTTCAAATAAAAACTACACAGAAGCATACTGTGAAACTTCTTTCTGATCTGTGCATTCAAATAGCAGAGTTGAACCTTTCTTTTGATTGAGGAGTTTTGAAACACTCTTTCTATAGTAACGGCAAGCGAACATTCGGAGCGCAAAGAGGCCTATAGTGGAAAAAGGAATATCTTCACATAAAAACTACACAGAAGCATTCTGTGAAACATCTTTCTGATTTGTGAATTCAAATAACACAGTTGAACCTCACTTTTGATTGAGGAGTTTTGAAACACTCTTTCTTTAGAAAGTGCAAGTGGACATTTGGAGCGCTAAAAGGCCTACAGTGGAAAAAGGAATATCTTCAAATAAAAACTGCACAGAAGCATTCTGTGAAACTTCTTTCTGATCTGTGCATTCAACTACGAGAGTTGATCCTTACTTTTGATTGAGGAGTTCTGAAACACTCTTTCCATAGAAACGGCAAGTGGACATTTGGAGCGCAAAGGGGCCTATAGCTGAAATAGAATATCTTGAAATAAAAACTACACAGAAGCATTCTGTGAAACTTCTGTCTGATCTTTGGATTCAACTAACGGAGTTGAACGTCACTTTTGATTGAGGAGTTTTGAAACACTCCTTCTGGAGAAACTGCAATTGCACATTTGGAGCGCTAAGAGGACTTAAGGGCAAAAAGGTATATCTTCAAAAAAAAACTACACAGAAGCATTCTGTGAAACTACTCTCTGATCTGTGCATTCAACAAACGGAGTTGAACCTTATTTTTGATTGACGAGTTCTGAAGCCCCCTTTCTGTAGAAAGTGCAAGTGGACATTCCGAGTGCTAAGAGGCCTGTAGTGGAAAAGAAATAATTTCAAATAAAAACTATGCAGAAGCATTTTGTGAAACTTCTTTCTGATCTGTGTATTCAACTAACAGAGTTGAACCTTACTTTAAATTGAGGAGTTCTGAAACACTCTTTCTGTAGAAAATGCAAGTGGACATTCTGAGCGCTAAGAGGCCTAGAGTGGAAAAAGGAATATCTTCAAATAAAAACTACACAGAAGCTTTCTGTGAAACTTCTTTCTAATCTGTACATTCAACTAACAGAGTTGAAACTTACTTTTGATTGAGGAGTTCTGAAACACTCTTTCTGTAGAAACTGCAAGTGGACATTCGGAGCGCTAAGTGGCCTATAGTGGAAAAAGGAACATCTTGAAATAAAAACTACACAGAAGGATTCTGTGAAACTTCCTTCTGATCTGTGCATACAACTAACAGAGTTGAAACTTACTTTTGATTGAGCAGTTCTGAAACACTCTTTCCGTAGAAACTGCAAGTGGACATTCGGAGTGCCAAGAGGCCTATAGTGGAAAAAGTAATATTTTCAAATAAAAACTACACAGAAGCATTCTGTGAAACTTCTTCCTGATCTGTGCATTCAACAAACAGAATTGAACCTTACTTTTGATTTAGGAGTTCTGAAACACTCTTTCTGTAGAAACTGCAAGCGGACATTCGGAGCGCTAAGAGGCCAATAGTGGAAAAAGGAATATCTTGAAATAAAAACTACACAGAAGGATTCTGTGAAACTTCTTTCTGATCTGTGCATACAACTAATAGAGTTGAACCTTACTTTTGATTGAGCCTTTCTGAAACACTCTTTCTGTAGAAACTGCAAGCAGACATTCGGAGCGCCAAGAGGCCTATAGTGGAAAAAGTAATATCTGCAAATGAAAACTACACAGAAGCATTCTGTGAAACTTCTCTCCGATCTGTGGATTCAACTAACAGAGTTGAAACTTACTTTTCATTGAGGAATTCCGAAACACTCTTTCTGTAGAAACTGCAAGCGGAAATTCGGAGCGCTAAGAGGCCTAGAGTGGAAAAAGGAATATCTTGAAATAAAAACTACACAGAAGGATTCTGTGAAACTTCTTTCTGATCTGTGCATACAACTAACAGAGTTGAACCTTACTTTTGATTGAGCCTTTCTGAAACACTCTTTCCATAGAAACTGCAAGCGGACATTCGGAGCGCCAAGAGGCCTATAGTGGAAAAAGTAATATCTGCAAATGAAAACTACACAGAAGCATTCTGTGAAACTTCTTTCTGATCTGTGCATTCAACTGACAGAGTTGAACCACACTTTTGATTGAGGAGTTCTGAAACTCTCTTTCCGTAGAAACTGCAAGTGGACATTCGGAATGCTAAGAGGCCTCTAGTGGAAAAAGGAATACCTTGAAATATAAACTTCACAGAAGCATTCTGTGAAACTACTTTCTGACCTGTGCATTCAACTAACGGAGTTGAACCTTACTTCTGATTGAGGAGTTTTGAAACACTCTTTCTGTAGAAACTGCTAGCGGACATTCGGAGCACTAAGATGCCTATAGTGGAAAAAGGATTATCTTCAAAAAAAACTTCACAGAAGCATTCTGTGAAACTTCTTTCTCCTCTGTGCATTCAACTAACAGAGTTGAACCTTACTTTTGATTGAGGAGTTCTGAAACGCTCATTCAGTAGAAACTGCAAGTGGACATTCGGAGCGCTAAGAGGCCTATAGTGGAAAAAGGAATATCTTCAAATAAAAACTACACAGAAGCATTCTGTAAAACTTTTTTCTCATCTGTACATTCAGCTAACTGTGTTGAACCTTACTTTTGATTGAGCAAATCTGAAAAACTCTTTCTGTAGAAACTGTAGGCAGACATTTGGAGCGCTGAGAGGTCTGTAGTGGACAAAGGAATATCTACAAATAAAAACTACACAGAAGCATTCTGTGAAACTTCTTTCTGATCTGTGCATTCAACTAACAGAGTTGAACCTTACTTTTGATTGAGGAGTTCTGAAACACTCTTTCTGTAGAAACTGCAAGTGGACATTCGGAGCGCTAAGAGGCCTACAGTGGAAAAAGGAATATCTTCAAATAAAAACTTCACAGAAACATTCTGTGAAACTTCTTTCAGATCGGTGCATTCAACTAACAGAGTAGAACCTTATTTTTGATTGAGGAGTTTAGAAACACTCTTTCTCTTGAAACTACAAACCGTCATTCGGGGCGCTAAGTGGCGTATAGTGGAAAAAGGAATATTTTCAACTAAAAACTACACAGAAGCATTCTGTGAAACTTCTTTCTGATCTGTGCATTCAAATAACAGATTTGAACCTAACTTTTGATTGAGGTGTTTTGAAACCCTCTTTCTCTAGAAACTGCAAGCGGACATTCGGAGCTCTGAGGCCTATAGTCAAAAAGGAATATCTTCAAATAAAAACTAAACAGAAGCATTCTGTTAAGCTCCTTTCTGATCTGTGCATTCAACTGACAGTGTTGAGCCTTACTTTTGATTGAGGAGTTCTGAAACACTCTTTCTGTAGAAAGGGCAAGTGGACATTCGCAGCACAAAGAGTCCTATAGTGAAAAAAGGAATACCATCAAATAAAAATTACACAGAAGCAATCTCTGAAACTTCTTTCTGATCTGTGCATTCAACTAACAGAGTTGAACCTTACTTTTGATTGAGGAGTTCTGAAACACTCTTTCAGTAGAAACTGCAAGTGGACATTCGGAGCGCTAAGATGTCTATAGTGGAAAAAGGAATATATTCAAATAAAAACTACACAGAAGCATTCTGAGAAACTTTTTTCTCATCTTTGCATTCAACTAACAGATTTGAACCTTACTTTTGATTGAGGAGTTCTGAAAGACTTTCTGTAGAAACTGCAAGTGGACATTCGGAGCGCTAAGAGGCCTAAAGTGGAAAAAGGAGTATATTGAAATAAAAACTCCAAAGAAGAATTCTGTGAAACTTCGTTCTGATGTGTGCATAGAATTAACAGAGTAGAACCTTACTTTTGATTGAGCAGTTCTGAAAGAGTCTTTCCGTAGAAACTGCAAGCGGAAATTCGGAGTGCCAAGAGGCCTATAGTGGAAAAAGAAATATCTTCAAATAAAAACTACACAGAAGCATTCTGTGAAACTTCTTTCTGATCTGTGCATTCGACTCACAGAGTTGAACCATACTTTTGAATGAGGAGTTCTGAAACACTCTTTCTATAGAAATTGCCAGTGGACATTCTGATGGATAAGAAGCCATTAGTGGAAAAAGGAATATCTTCAAATAAAAAGTACACAGAAGCATTCTGTGAAACTTCTTTCTGATCTGTGCATTCAACTTAAAGAGTTGAACCTTACTTTTGATTGAGGAGTTTTGAAACAATCTTTCTGTGGAAACTGCAAGCGGACATTCGGAGCGCTAAGAGTCCTACAGTGGAAAAAGGAATATCTTCAAATAAAAAAGACAAAGAAGCATTCTGTGAAACTTCTTTCAGATATGTGCATTCAACTAACAGAGTTGAATCTTACTTTTGATTGAGGAGTTCTGAAACACTCTTTCTGTAGAAATTGCAAGTGGACATTCGGAGCGCTATGAGGCCTATACTGGAAAAAGGAATATCTTCACATAAAAACTACACAGAAGCATTCTGTGAAAAATCTTTCAGATCTGTGCATTCAACTAACAGAGTTGAACCTTACTTTTGATTGAGGAGTTTTGAAACAATGTTTCTGTAGAAACTGCAAGGGGATATTCGGAGTGCTAAGGGGCCTATAGTGGAAAAAGAAATATCTTCAAATAAAAGCTACACAGAAGCATTCTGTGAAACTTCTTTCTGATCTGTGCATTCAACTAACAGAGTTGAACCTTACATTTGATTGAGTAGTTCTGAAAGACTCTTTCCGTAGTAACTGCAAGCGGAAATTCGGAGCGCCAAGTGGCCTATAGTGGAAAAAGAAATATCCTCAAATAAAAACTACACAGAAGCATTCTGTGAAACTTCTTTCTGATGTGTGCATTCGACTCACAGAGTTGAACCATACTATTGTTTGAGGAGTTCTGAAACACTCTTTCTGTAGAAACTGTAAGTGGACATTCTGATCGCTAAGAGGCCGTTGGTGGAAAAAGGAATATCTTCAAATAAAAACTACACAGAAGCATTCTGTGTAACTTCTTTCTGATCTGTGCATTCAACTAACAGATTTGAAACTTAGTATGGATTGAGGAGTTCTGAAACACTCTTTCTGTGGAAACTGCAAGTGGACATTCGGAGTGCTCAGAGGCCTAAAGTGGAAAAAGGAATATCTTCAAATAAAAACTACACAGAAGAATTCTGTGAAACTTCTTTCTGATCTGTGCATTCAACTTAAAGAGTTGAACCTTACTTTTGATTGAGGAGTTTTGAAACAATCTTTCTGTAGAAACTGCAAGCGGACATTCGGAGCGCTAAGAGGCCCATTGTGGAAAAAGGTATATCTTCAAATAAAATCCTCACAGAAGCATTCTGTGAAACTTCTTTCTGATCTGTGCATTCAACTAACAGAGTAGAATCTTACTTTTGATTCAGGAGTTCTGACACACTCTTTCTGTAGAAACTGCAAGCGGACATTTGGAGCGCTAAGTAGCCTGTAGTGGAAAAGGAATATCTTCAAATAAAAACGGCACAGAAGCATTCTGTGAAACTTCTTTCTGACCTGTGCATTCAACTAACAGAGTTGAACATTACTTTTGAGTGAGGAGTTTTGAAACACTTTTTCTCTAGAATCTGCAAGTGGACATTCAGAGCGCTAAGAGGCGTATAGTGGAAAAAGGAATATCTTCAAATAAAAACTACACAGAAGCATTCTGTGAAACTTCTTTCTGATATGTGCATTCAACTAACTGAGCTGAACCTTACTTTTGATTGAGCAATACTGAAAGACTATTTCTGTAGAAACTGCAAGCCGACATTTGGAGCGCTAAGAGTCCTACAGTGGAAAAAGGAATATCTTCAAATAAAAACTACACAGCAGCATTCAGTGAAACTTCTTTCTAATCTGTGCATTCAACAAACAGAGTAGAATCTGACTTTTGATTGAGGTGTTCTGACACACTCTTTCTGTATAAACTGCATGCAGACATTCGGAGCACCAAGTGGCCTATTGTGGAAAAAGGAGTATCTTCAAATAAAAACTACACAGAAGCATTCTGTGAAACTTCTTTCTGATCTGTGCATTCAACTCACAGAGTTCAACCCTACTATTGATTGAGGAGTTCTGAAACACTCTTTCTGTAGAAACTGCAAGTGGACATTCTGATCCCTAAGAGCCCAATAGTTTAAAAAGGAATATCTAAAAACAAAAACTACACAGAAGCATTCTGTGAAACTTCTTTCTGATCTGTGCATTCAACTAACAGAGTTGAACCTTACTGTTGATTGAGGACTTGTGAAACAATCTTTCTGTAGAAACTGCAAGCGGACATTCGGAGCGCTAAGAGGACAATAGTGAAAAAAAAATATCTTCAAATAAAAACTACAAAGAAGCATTCTGTGCAACTTCTTTCTGATCTATGCATTCAACTAACAGTGTTGAACCTTACTTTTGATGGAGGAGTTCTGAAACACTCTTTCTATAGAAACTGCAAAGGGACATTCGGAAGGCTAAGAGGCCTATAGTTGATAAAGGAATATCATCAAATAAAAACTACACAGAAGCATTCTGGGAAACTCCTTTCTGATATTTGCATTCAACTAACAGAGTTGAACCTTACTTTTGATTGTGGCGTTCCAAAACACTGTAGAATCTGCCAGTGGACATTCAGATCTCTAAGTGACCTATAGTGGAAAAAGGAATATCTTCAAATAAACACTACATAGAAGCATTCTGTGAAACTTCTTTCTGATATGTGCATTCAACTAAGAGAATTGAACCTTACATTTGATTGAGCAATTCTGAAACACTCTTTCTGTAGAAACTGCAAGCGGACATTTGGAGCGCTAAGAGGCCTATAGTGGAAAAAGGAAAACCTCCAATTAAAAACTACACAGAAGCATTCTGTCAAACTTCTTTCTGATCTGTGTATTCAACTAACAGAGTAAAACCTTAGTTTTGATTGAGGAGTTCTGACACAATGTTTCTGTAGAAACAGCAAGCGGATATTTGGATCGCTAAGTGGCGTATAGTGGAAAAACCAGTATCTTCAAATAAAAACTGCACAGAAGCATTCTGTGAAACTTCTTTCTGATCTGTGCATTCAACTAACAGTGTTGAATCTTACTATGGATTGAGGAGTTCTGAAACACTCTTTCTGTAGAAACTGCAAGTGGACATTTGGAGTGCTAAGACGCATATAGTGGAAAAAGGAATAGCTTCAAATAAAAACTACACAGAAGCATTCTGTGAATCTTCTTTCTGATTTGTGCATTCAACTAACAGAGTTGAACCTTACTTTTGATTGAGCATTTCTGAAACACTCTTGCTGTAGAAACTGCAAGCAGACATTCGGAGTGCTAAGAGGCCTATAGTGGAAAAAGAAATATCTTCAAATAAAAACTAAACAGAAGCATCTCGTGAAACTACTTTCTGATCTCTCCGTTCAACTGACAGTGTTGAACCATAATTTTGATTGAGGAGTTCTGAAAACAACTTTCTGTAGGAAGTGCAAGTGGACATTCAGAGCAATGAGAGGCCTACAGTGGAAAAAGGAATATCTTAAAATAAAAACTACACAGAGGCATTCTCTGATACTTCTTTCTGCTCTGTGCATTCAACTAACAGTGTTAAACCTTTCTTTTGATTGAGGAGTTCTGAAACACTCTTTCTGTACCAACTGCAAGTGGACATTCTGATCACTGAGAAGCCTATAGTGGAAAAAGTATATCTTCAAATAAAAACTACACAGAAGCATATTGTGAAGCTTCTTTCTGATATGTGCATTCAACTAACACAGTTGAACCTTACTTTTGGTTGAGGAGTTCTGAAACACTCTTTCTGCAGAAACTGCAAGCGGACATTCGGAGCGCTAAGTGGCCTATAGTGGAAAAAGGAATATATTCAAATAAAAACGGCACAGAAGAATTCTGTGAAACTCCTTTCTGATCTGTACATTCAACTAAAAGAGTTGAAACTTACTTTTGATTGAGCAGTTTTGAAACGCTCTTTCTGTAGAAACTGCAAGCAGACATTCGGAGCGCTAAGAGGCCTATAGTGCAGAAAGGTATATCTTAAAATTAAACTACACAGAAGAATTATGTGAAGCTTCTTTCTGAGCTGTACATTCAACTAACCGACTTGATCCTTACTTTTGATTGAGGGGTTCTGACACACTCTTTCTGTAGAAAGTGCTTGCTTACATTCGGAGCGCTAAGAGGCCTATAGAGGAAAAGAAATATCTCCAAATAAAAATTACACAGAAGCATTGAGTGAAACTTCTTTCTGATCTGTGCATTCAACTAACAGAGTTGAACTTTACTTTTGATTGAGCAGTTCTGAAACACTCTTTCTGTGGAAACTGCAAGTGGACATTAGGAGCGCTATGGGGCCTAGAGCGGAAAAAGGGATATCCTCAAATATAAACTACACAGTAGCATTCAGTGAAGCTTCTTTCTGATCTGTGCATTCAACTAACTGAGTTCAACCTTACTTTTGATCGAGCAGTTCTGAAACACTTTTTCTGTAGAAACTGCAGGTGGACATTAGGAGCGCTAAGGGCCTCTAGTGGAAAAATGTTTATCTTCAAATGTAAACTACACAGTAGCATTCTGTGAAACTTCTTTCTGATCTGTGCATCCAACTAACAGCATTGAACCTTTCTTTTGATTGAGGAGTTCTGAAAAACTCTTTCGGTAGAAACTGCAAGTGCACTTTCGGAACGCAAAGGGGCCTATAGTGGAAAACGGAATATCTTCAAATAAAAAATACACAGAAGCATTCTGGGAAACTTCTTTCTGTCCTGTGCATTCAACTGAGTTGAATTTTACTTTTGCTTGAGCAGTTCTGAAACATTGTTTCTGTAGAAAGTGCAGGTGGACATTCGGAGCGCTAAGGGGCCGGTAGTCGAAAAAGGAATATCTTCAAGTAAAAACTAAACAGAAGAGTTCTACGAAACTTCTTTCTGTTCTGTGCATTCAACTAATAGAGGTGAACCTTACTTTTGATTGGGCAGTTCTGAAACACTCTTTCTGTAGAAACTGCAAGTGGACATTCGGAGCAATAAGATACTTATAGTGGAAAAAGGAATATCTTCAAATAAAAACTACACAGAAGCATTCTCCGAAATTTCTTTCTGTTCTGTGGATTCAACTAACAGAGTTGAACCTTACTTTTGATTGAGCAGTTCTGAAACTCTCTTTCTGTAGAAACTGCAAGTGGACATTCAGATCGCTATGGGGCCTATAGTGAAAAAGGAAATACCTTCAAATAAAAACTACACAGAAGCATTCTGTGAAACTTCATTCTATTGTTTCCATTCAACTAACAGAGTTGAACCTTACTTTTGATGGAGCAGTTCTGAAACACTCTTTCTGTAGAAAATGAAAGTGGACATTCGGAGTGCTATGGGGCCTATAGTGGAAAGAGGAATATCTTCAAACAAAAACTACACAGAAGCATTCTGTGAAAACAGATTCTGTTCTTTGCTTTCAACCAACAGAGTTGAACCTCACTTTTGATTGAGCAGTTATGAAACTCTCTTTCTGTAGAAACTGCAAGTGGACATACATAGGGCTATTGGGCCTATAGTGGAAAAAGGAATATCTTCAAATAAAAACTAAACAGAAGCATTCTATGAAACTCCTTTCTGTTCTGTGCATTCAACTAACAGAGTTGAACCTTACATTTCATTGAGCAGTTCTGAAACACTCTTTCTTTTGAAAGTGAAAGAGGACATACGGAGCGCTAAGGGGCCTATACTGGAGAAAGGAATATGTTCAAATAAAAACAACACAGAAGCATTCTGTGAAACTTCTTCCTGTTCTGTGCATTCAACTAGCAGAGTACAACCTTACTTTTGATTGAGCAGTTCTGAAACACTCTTTCTGTAGGAATTGCAAGTGGACATTCGGAGAACTAAGGGGCCGATTGTGGAAAGAGAAATATCTTCAAATAAAGACTAAAGAGAAGCATTCAGTGAAACTTCCTTCTCTTCATTGCATTCATTTAACAGAGTTGAACCTTAACTTTGATTGAGCTGCTCTGAAAAACTCTTTGTGTAGAAACTGCAAGTGGACATTCGGAGAGCTAAGGGGCCTACAGTGGAAAAAGCAGTATCTTCAAATAAAAACTACACAAAAGCATTCTGTGAAACTTCTTTCTGTTCTGTGCATTCAACTAACAGAGTTGAACCTTTCTTTTGATTGAGCAGTTCTGAAACAGTCTTTCCGTAAAAACGGCAAGTGCACATTGAGAGCGTTAAGGGGCCTATAGTGGAAAAAGGAATATCTTCAAATAAAACTACACAGAAGCATTCTATGAAACTTCTTTCTGTTCTGTGCATTCAGCTAACACAGTTGAAAGTTACTTTTGATTGAGCAGTTCTGAAGCACTCCTTCTCTAGAAACTGCAAGTGGACATTCCCAGCGGGGCCTATATTGGAAAAAGGAATATCTTCAAATAAAACCTACACAAAAGCATTCTGTGAAACTTCTTTCTGTGCTTTCCATTCAACTAACAGATTTGAACCTTACTTTTATTGAGCAGCTCTGAAACACTCTTTCTGTAGAAACTGCAAGTGGACATTCCGAGTGCTAAGGGGCCTATAGTGGAAAAAGGAATATCTTCAAATAAAAACTACACAGAAGCATTCTGTGAAACTTCTTTCTGTTCTTTGCATTCAAGTAACAGAGTTGAACCTTACTTTTGATTGAGCAGTTCTGAAACACCCTTTCTGTTGAAACTGCAAGTGGACATTCAGAGCGCTAATGGGCCTAGAGTGGAAAAAGAAATATCTTCAAATAAACACTACACAGAAGCATTCCGTGAAACTTCTTTCTGTTCTTGCATTCTACTAAAAGAGTTGAACCTCACTTTTGATTGAGCAGTTCTGAAACACTCTTTCTTTAGGAACTGCTAGTGGACATTCAGAGAGCTAAGGGACCTATAGTGGAATGAGGAATATCATCAAAAAAACTACACAGAAGCATTCTGTGAAACTTCTTTCTCTTCTATGCATTCAACTACCAGAGTTGAACTTTACTTTTGATTGAGCAATTCTGAAACACTCTTTCTGTAGAAACTGCAAGTGGACATTCGGAGCGCAAATGTTTCTACAGGGGAAAAAGGAATATCTTCAAATAACAACTACACAGAAGCATTCTGTGAAACTTCTTTCTGTTCTGTGCATTCAACTAACAGAGTTGAACCTTACTTTAGATTGAGCAGTTCGGAAACACTCTTTCTGCAGAAGCTGCATGTGGACATTTGGAGCACTAAGGGGACTATAGTGGAAAAAGGAATATCTTCAAATAAAAACTACACAGAACCATTCTGTGAAACTTCTTTCTGTTCTTTGCATTCAACTAATAGAGTTGAAACTTACTTTTGATTGAGCAGTTCTAGAAGACTCTTTCTGTAGAAACGGCAAATGGTCATTCAGAGTGCTATGGGGCCTATAGGGGAGAAAGAAATACCTTCTAATAAAAACTACAGAGAAGCATTCTGTGAAACTTCTTTCTGTTCTTTGCATTCAACTAACAGAGTTGAACCTTACTTTTGATTGAGCAGTTCTGAAAAACTGTTTCTTTTGAAAGTGCATGAGGACGTTCGGAGCGCTAAGGGGCCTACAGCGGAAAAAGGAATCTCTTCAAATAAAAACTACACAGAAGCATTCTGTGAAACTTCTTTCTGTTCTGTGCATTCAACTAACAGAGTTGAACCTTACTTTTGATTGAGCAGTTCTGAAACACTCTTTCTGTAGAAACTGCAAGTGGATATTCGGAGACTTAAGGGGCCTAAGGTGGAAAAAGGAATATCTTCAAATAAAAATTACACAGAAGCAAACTTTGAAAATTCTTTTTGTGCTGTGAATTCAAATAACACAGTTGAACCTGGCTTTAGATTGAGCAGTTCTGAAACACTCTTTCTGTAGAAACTGCTAGTGGACATGTGGAGCGCAAAGGGGTCTATAGTGGAAAAAGAAATATCTTCAAATAAAAACTACACAGAAGCATTCTGTGAAACTTCTTTCCGTTCTTTGCACTCACCTAACAGAGTTGAACCTCACATTTCATTGAGCAGTTCTAAAACACTATCTGTTGACAATGCAAGACGACACCCAGAGCACTAAAGGGCCTTTAGTGGAAATACGAAGAAGTTCAAATAAAAACTACACAGAAGCATTCTGTGAAACTTGTTTCTGTTCGGTGCATTCAACTAATAGAGTTGAACCTTACTTTTGATTGCGCAGTTCTGAAACCCTCTTTCTGTAGAAACTGCAATTGGACACTCGGAGCGCTAAGGGGCCTATAGTGGAAAAAGGAATATCTTCAAATAAAAACTACACAGAAGCATTCTGTGAAACTTCTCACTGTTCTGTGCATTCAACTAACAGAGTTGAACCTTAGTTTTGATTGAGCAGTTCTGAAACACTGTTTCTGTAGAAACTGCAAGTGGACATTCCGAGAGCTAAGGGGCCGATAGTGGAAAATGGAATATCTTCAAATAAAAACCACACAGAAGCATTCTGTGAAACTTCTTTCTCTTCTTTGCATTCAACTAACAGTGTTGAACCTTATATTTGAGCAGTTCTGAAACACACTTTCTTTTGAAAGTGCAAGAGGACCTTCGGAGAGCTAACGGGCCTTCAGCGGAAAAAGGAATATCTTCAAATAAAAACTACACAGAAGCATTCTGTGAAACTTCTTTGTGTTCTTTAGATTTAACTAACAGATTGGAACGTTGCTTTTGATTGAGCAATTCTGAAGCACTCTTTCTGTAGAAACTGCAATTGGACATTCTGAGCACTAGTGGGCCTAGAGTGGGAAAAGAAATATCTTCAAATAAAAACTACACAGAAGCATTCTATGAAACTTCTTTCTGTTCAATGCATTCAGCTAACAGAGTTGAACCTTACTACTGATTGAGCAGTTCTGAAAATCTCTTTCTGTAGAAACTGCAAGTGGACGTTCAGAGCGTTATGGGGCCTCTAGTGGAAAAGGAAATATCTTCAAATAAAAACTACACAGAGGCATTCTGTGAAACTTCTTTCTGTTCTGTGCATTCAACTAACAGTGTTGAAACCCACTTTTGAATGAGCATTTCTGAAACATGCTTTCTTTAGAAAGTGCAAGAGGATAGTCAGAACACTAAGGGGCCTTAGTGGAAAAAGGAGTATCTTCAAATAAAAATTACACAAAAGCATTCTGTGAAACTTCTTTCTGTTCTGTGCATTCAACTATCAGGGTTGAACCTTACTTGTGATTGAGCAGTTCTGAAACACTCTTTCCACAGAAACTGCAAGTGGACATTCAGAGTGCTAAGGGGCCTATAGTGGAAAAAGGAATATCTTCAAATAGAAACTACACAGCAGCATTCTATGAAACTTCTTTCTGTTCTGTGCATTCAGCTAACACAGTTGAACCTCAGTTTTGGTTGAGCAGTTCTTAAACACTCTTTCTGTAGAAACTGCATGTGGACATTCGAAGAGCCAAGGGGCCTATAGTGGAAAAAGGAATATCTTCAAATATAAAAAACACAGAAGCATTCTGTGAAACTTCTTTGTGTTCTGTGCATTCAACTAACAGAGTTGAACCTTGCTTTTGATTGAGCAGTTCTGAAACACACTTTCTGTAGAAACTGCAAGTGGACATACGGAGCGCAAAGGGGTCTATAGTAGAAAAAGAAATATCTTCAAATAAAAACTACACAGAAGCTTTCAGTGAAACTTCTTTCTGTTCTGTGCATTCAACTAACAGAGCTGAACGTTACATTTGATTGAGCAGTTCTGAAACACACTTTCTGTAGAAAATGCAAGTGGACAGTTGGAGGGCAAAGGGACCTATAGTGGAAAAAGAAATATCTTCAAATGAAAACTACACAGAAGCATTCTGTGAAACTTCTCACTGTTCTGTGCGTTCAACTAATAGAGCTGAACCTTTCTTTTGATTGTGCAGTTCTGAAACACTCTTTCTGTAGAAACTGCAAGTGGACATTTGGAGCGCTAAGGGGCGTATAGTGCAAAAAGGAATATATTCAAGTAAAAACTACACAGAAGCGTTCTGTGAAACTATTTTCTGTTCTGTGCATTCAACTAAAAGAGTTGAACCTTACTTTTGATTGAGCAGTTTTGAAAGACTCTTTCTATTGAAATTGCAAGAGGACATTCGGAGACCTAAGGGGCGTATAGTGGAGAAAGAAATATCTTCAAATAAAAACTACACAGAAGCATTCTGTGAAACTTCTTTCTATTCTTTGCATTCAACTAACAGAGTTGAACCTTACTTTTGATTGAGCAATTCTGAACCACTTTCTGTTGAAAATGCAAGAGGACACCCTGAGCGCTAAGGGGCCCATAGTGGAAGTAGGAATAAGTTCAAATAGAAACTACACAGAAGCATTCTGTGAAACTTCTTTCTGTTCTGTGCATTCAACTAACAGAGCTGAACCTTACTTTTCATTGAGCAGATCTGAAACACTCTTTCTGTAGAAACTGCAATTGGATATTTGGAGCGCTAAGGGGCCTATAGTGGAAAAAGAAATATCTTCAAACAAACATTACACAGAAGCATTCTGTGAAACTTCTCAGTGTTCTGTGCATTCAACTAGCATATTTGAACCCTACTTTTGATTGAGCTGTTCTGAAACACTCTTTCTGTGGAAACTGCAAGTGGACATTCGGAGAGCTAAGGGGACTATAGTGGAAAAAGGTATATCTTCAAATAAAAACTACACAGAAGCATTCTGTGAAACTTCTTTCTGTCCTGTGCATTCAACTAACAGAGCTGAACCTTGCTTTTCATTGAGCAGATCTGAAAAACTCTTTCTGTAGAAACTGCAATTGGATATTTGGAGCGCTAAGGGGCCTATAGTGGAAAAAGGAATATCTTCACATAAAAACTACACAGAAGCATTCTGTGAAACTTCTCACTGTTCTGTGCATTCAACTAGCATATTTGAACACTACTATTGATTGAGCTGTTTGGAAACACTCTTTCTGTGGAAACTGCAAGTGGACATTCGGAGAGCTAAGGGGACTATAGTGGAAAAAGGTATATCTTCAAATAAAAACTACACAGAAGCATTCTGTGAAACTTCTTTGTGTTCTTTAGATTCAACTAACAGATTTGAACGTTGCTTTTGAATGAGCAATTCTGAAGCACTCTTTCTGTAGAAACTGCAAGTGGATATTCTGAGCACTAGTGGGCCTAGAGTGGGAAAAGGAATATCTTCAAATAAAAACTACACAGAAGCATTCTATGAAACTTTTTTCTGTTCTATGCATTCAGCTAACAGAGTTGAACCTTACTACTGATTGAGCAGTTCTGAATATCTCTTTCTGTAGAAACTGAAAGTGGACGTTCAGAGCGCTATCGGGCCTATACTGGAAAAGGAAATATCTCCAAATAAAAACTACACAGAGGCATTCTGTGAAACTTCTTTCTGTTCTGTGCATTCAACTAACAGAGTTGAACCTTACTTTTGATTGAGCAGCTCTGAAACACTCTTTCTTCTGAAAGTGGAAGAGGATATTCGGAGCGCTAAGGGGCCTTTAGTGGATAAAGAAATATCTTCAAATATAAATTGCACAGAAGCATTCTGTGAAACTTCTTTCTGCTCTGTGCATTCAACTATCAGGGTCGAACCTTACTTGTGATTGAGCAGCTCTGAACACTCTTTCTACAGAAACTGCAATTGGACATTGAGAGCGCTAAGGGGCCTATAATAGAAAAAGGAATATCTTCAAGTAAAAACTACACAGCAGCATTCTGTGAAACTTCTTTCTGTTCTGTGCATTCAGCTAACACGGTTGAACCTCAGTTTTGGTTGAGCAGTTCTGAAACACTCTTGCTGTAGAAACTGCATGTGGACATTCGAAGAGCCAAGGGGCCTATAGTGGAAAAAGGAATATCTTAAAATATAAAAAACACAGAAGCATTCTGTGAAACTTCTTTGTGTTCTGTGCATTCTACTAACAGTGTTGAACCTTGCTTTTGATTGAGCAGTTCTGAAACACACTTTCTGTAGAAACTGCAAGTGGACATACAAAGCACAAAGGGGTCTATAGTAGCAAAAGAAATATCTTCAAATAAAAACTACACAGAAGCATTCTGTGAAACTTCTTTCTGTTCTGTGCATTCAACTAACAGAGCTGAACATTACTTTTGATTGAGCAGTTCTGAAACATTCTTTCTGTAGAAAATGCAAGTGGACATTCAGAGCGCTAAGGGGCCTATAGTGCAAAAAGGAATATCTTCAAACATATACTACACAGAGGCATTCTGTGAAACATCTTTCTGTTCTTTGCATTCAACTAACAGAATTCAACCTTACTTTTGATTCAGCAGTTCTGAAACACTCTTTCTTTTGAAAGTGTAAGAGGACATTCGAAGCACTAAGGGGCCATTAGTGGAAATAGGAATATATTCAAATAAATACTACACAGATGTATTCTGTGAATCTTCTTTCTCTTCTGTGCAATCAACTAACAGAGTTGAACCTTACTTTTGATTGAGCAGTTCTGAAACTCTCTTTCTGTATAAACTACAAAAGGACATTCAGAGCACTATGGGGCCTATAGTGGAAAAGGAAGTTTCTTCAAATAAAAACTACACAGAAGCATTCTGTGAAACTTCTTTCTGTTCTTTGGATTCAACTAACAGGGTTGAACCTTACTTTTGATTGAGCAGTTATGAAACACTCTCTTTAGAAAGAGCAACAGGACATTCGGAGCGCTAATTTGCCTATAGTTGAAAAAGGAATACCTTCAAATGAAAACTACACAACAGCATTCTATGAAACTACTTTCTGTTCTGTGCTTTCAACTAACAGAGTTGAACCTTACTTTTGACTGAGCAGTTCGGAAACACTCTTTCTGTAGAAACTGCAAGTGGACATTCAGAGCCCTAAGGGGCCTGTAGTGGAAAAAGAAATATCTTCAAATAAAAACTACACAGAAGCATTCTGTGAAACTTCTTTCTGTTCTTCACATTCAACTAACAGAGTTCAAAATTACCCTTGATTGAGCAGTTCTGAAACACTTTCTGTTGAAAATGCAAGAGGACAATCCTAGCGCTAAGGCTCCTATAGTGGAAATAGGAATAAGTTCAAATAAAAACTAAACAGAAGAACTCTGTGAAACTTCTTTCTGTTCTGTGCATTCAACTAACAGAGATGAACCATACTTTGGATTGAGTAGCTCTGAAGCCCTCTTTCTGCAGAAACTGCAATTGGACATTCGGAGCGCTAAGTGGCCTATAGTGGAAAAAGGAATACCTTCAAATAAAAACTACACAGAAGCTTTCTGTGAAACTTCTCACTGTTCTCTGCATTCAACTAACATAGTTGAACCTTAATTTGATTGAGAAGTTCTGAAACTCTTTTTCTGTAGAAACTGCAAGTGGACATTCAGAGCGCTATTGGGCCTACAGTGGAAAAGGAAGTATCTCCAAATAAAAACAACACAGAAGCATTCTGTAATACTTCTTTCTGTTCTGTGCATTCAACTAACAGAGTTGAAGCTTACTTTTGATTGAGCTGTTCTGAAACACTCTTTCTTTTGAAAGTGCAAGAGGATATTCAGTGCGCTAAGTGGCCTTTAGTGGAAAAAGGAGTATCTTCAAATAAAAACTACACAGAAGCCTTCTGTGAAACATCTTTCTGTTATTTGCATTCAACTAACAGAGTAGAACATTACTTTTGATTGAGCAGTTCTCAAACACTCTTTCCGTAGAAACTGCAAGTGAACAATTGGAGAGCTAAGGGGCCTGTAGTGGAAAAAGGAATATCTTCAAATAAAAACTGTACAGAAGCATTCTGTGAAACTTCTTTTCGTTCCGTGCATTCAACTAACAGAGTTGAACTTGCTTTTGATTGAGCAGTTCTGAAACACTCTTTCTGTAGAAACTGCAAGTGGACATATGGAGCACAAAGTGGTCTACAGGGGAAATAGCAATATCTTCAAATAAAAACTACACAGAAGCATTCTGTGAAAGTTCTTTCTGTTCTGGGCATTCAACTAACAGAGATGAACCTTACTTTTGATTGAGCAGTTCTGAAACACTCTTCCTATAGAAACTGCAATTGGACATTCGGAGCCCTAAGGGGCCTATAGGGTTAAAAGAAATATATTCAAATAAAAACTACACAGAAGCATTCTGTGAAACTTCTTTCTGTTCTTTGCATTCAACGAACAGAGTTGAACTTTACTTTTGATTGAGCAGTTCTGAAACACTTTCTGTTAAAATGCAAGAGGACACTCTGAGCGCTAAGGGGCCTATAGTGGAAATAGGATTAAGTTCAAAAAAAACTACACATCAGCATTCTGTGAAACTTCTTTCTCTTCTGTGCATTCAACTAACCGAGCTGAAGCTTACTTTTGATTGAGCAGTTCTGAAACACACTTTCTGTAGAAACTCCAAGTGGACAGTCGGAGAGCTAAGGGGCCTACATGGAAAAAGGAATATCTTCAAATAAAAGCTACACAGAAGTATTCTGTGAAACTTCTTTGTGTTCTGTGCATGCAACTAACAGAGTTGAACCTTGCTTTTGATTGAGCACTTCTGGAACACTCTTTCTGTAGAAACTGCAAGTGGACATACGGAGCGCAAAGGGGTCTACAGTGGAAAAAGGTATATCTTCAAATAAAAACTACACAGAAGCATTCGTTGAAACTTCTTTCTGTTCTGGGCATTCAACTAACAGGGTTGAAGCTTACATTTGTTTGAGCAGTTCTGAAACACTGTTTCTGTAGACAGCACAACTTGACATTCGGAGCGCTAAAGGGCCTGTAGTGGAAAAAGGAATATCTTCAAATAAAAAGTACACAAAAGCATTCTGTGAAACTTCTTTCTTTTCTGTGCATTCAACTAACAGAGTTGAACGTTACTTTTGATTGAGCAGTTCTGAAACACTCTTTCTTTTGAAAGTGCAAGAGGATATACGGAGCGCTAAGAGGCCTTTAGTGGAAAAAGGAATATCTTCAAATAAAAACTACACAGAAGCATTCTTTGAAAATTCTTTGTGTTCTGTGCAATCAACTAACATATTTGAACCTTGCTTTTGATTAAGCAGTTCTGAAACACTCTTTCTGTGGAAATTGCAAGAGGACATTCTGAGCGCTATGGGGCCTATAGTGGAAAAAGGAATATCTTCAAATAAAAACTACACAAAAGCATTCTGTGAAACTACTTTCTGTTCTGTGCATTCAACTAACAGATTTTAAGCTTACTTTTGATTGAGCAGTTCTGAAACACTCTTTCTGTAGAATGGGCAAGTGGACATTCGGAGCGCTAAGGGGCCAATAGCGGAAAAAGGAATATCTTCAAATAAAAACTACACAGAAGCAGTATGTGAAACTGCTTCGTGTTCTGTGCATTCAACTAACAGAGTTGAAGCTTACTTTTGATTGAGCAGTTCTGAAACACTCTTTCTGTAGAAACGGCAAGTGGACATTCGGAGCGCTAAGGGGCCTATAGTGGAAAAAGAATTATCTCCAAATAAAGACTGCACAGAAGCATTCTGTGAAACTTCTTTCTGTTCTGTGCATTCAAGTAACAGAGTTGAAGCTTACTTGAGATTGAGCAGTTCTGAAACACTCTTTCTGTAGAATCTACAAGTGGACATTTGTTGCGCTTTTGGGCCTATAGTGGAAAAAAGAATATCTCCAAATAAAGACTACACAGAAGCATTCTGTGAAACTTATTTCTTTTCTGCGCATTCAACTAACAGAGTTGAAGCTTACTTTCCATTGAGCAGTTCTGAAACCCTCTTTATGTAGAAAATGCAAGCGGACATTCCGAACGCTAAGGGGCCTATTGTGGAAAAAGGAATATCCTCAAATAAAAAATACACAGAAGCATTCTGTGAAACTTCTTTCTGTTCTGTGCATTCAACTAACACAGTTGAACGTTACTTTTGATTGAGCCGTTCTGAAACATTCTTTCTTTTGAAAGTGTAAGAGGATATACGGAGCGCTATGATGCCTTTAGTGCAAATAGGAATATCTTCAAATAAAAACTACACAGAAGCATTCTCTGAAACTACTTTCTGTTATTTGCATTCAACTAACAGAGTAGAACCTTACTTTTGATTGAGCAGTTCTGGAACACAGTTTCTGTAGCAACTGCAAGTGGACAATCGGAGAGCACAGGGGCCTGTAATGGAAAAAGGGATAACTTCAAATAAAAACTACACAGAAGCATTCTGTGAAACTTCTTTGTGTTCTTTGCATGCAACTAGCAGAGTTGAACCTTGCTTTTGATTGAGCAGTTCTGAAACACTCTTTCTGTAGAAACTGCAAGTGGACATATGGAGCGCAAAGGGGTCTACAGTGGAAAAAGCAATATTTCCAAATAAAAACCACACAGAAGCATTCTGTGAAACTTCTTTCTTTTCTCAGCATTCAACTAACAGGGTTGAAGCTTACTTTTGATTGAGCAGTTCTGAAACAGTCTTTCTGTAGAAAGTGCAAGTTGACATTCGGAGCGCTAATGGGCCAATAGTGGAAAAAGGAATATCTTCAAATAAAAACTACACAGAAGCATTCTGAGAAACTTCTTTCTGTTGTGTGCATTCAACTAACGGAGTTGAAGCTAACATTTGATTGAGCAGTTCTGAAACACTCTTTCTTTAGAAACTGGAAGTGGACATTGGGAGCGCTAAGGGGCCTATATTGGAAAAAGTAATAACTTCAAATAAAAACTACACAGAAGCATTCTGTGAAACTTCTTTCTGTTCTGTGCATTCAACTAACAGATTTGAAGCTTACTTTTGATTGAGAAGTTCTGAAACACTCTTTCTGTAGAAACTACATGTGGACATTCGGAGAGCTAACGGGCCTATTTTGGAAAAAGGAATATAACCAAATAAAAACTACAGAGAAGCACTCTCTGATAGTTCTTTCTGTTGTGTGCATTCAACTAACACAGTTGAAGCTTACTTTTGTTTGAGGAGTTCTGAAACATGCTTTCTGTAGAAACTGCAAGTGGATATACGGAGCGCTAAGGGGCCTACAGTGGAAAAAGTAATATCTTCAAATAAAAACTACACAGAAGCATTCTGTGAAACTTCTTTCTGTTCTGTGCATTCAACTAACAGTGTTGAAGCTTAGTATTGATTGAGCAGCTCTGAAACACTTTTTGTAGATGCTGCAAGGGGACATTATGGGCGCAAAGGGGCCTATAGTGGAAAAAGGAATATCTTCTAATAAAAACTACACAGAAGCATTCTGTGAAACTTCTTTCTTATCTGTGCATTCAACTAACAGAGTTGAAGCTTACTTTTGTTTGAGGAGTTCTGAAACACTCTTTCTGTAGAAACTGCACGTGGACATTTGGAACGCTAAGGGGCCTATAGTGGAAAAAGTAATATCTTCAAATAAAAACTACACAGAAGCATTCTGTGAAACTACTTTCTCTTCCGTGCCTTCAACTAACAGATTAGAAGCTTACTTTTGATTGAGGAGTTCTGAACCACTCTTTCTGTAGAAACTGCAAGTGGACATATGGAGCGCACAGGGGTCTACGGTGGAAAAAGCAATATTTTCAAAGAAAAACCACACAGAAGCATTCTGTGAAACTTCTTTCTGTTCTTGGCATTCAACTAACAGGGTTGAAGCTTGCTTTTCATTGAGCAGTTTGGAAAAACTCTTTCTGTAGAAAATGCATGTTGTCATTCAGAGCGCTAATGGGCCTATAGTGGAAAAAGGAATATATTCAAATAAAAACTACACAGAAGCATTCTGTGAAACTTCTTTCTGTTCTGTGCATTCAACAAACAGAGTTGAAGCTTACTTTTGATTGAGCAGTTCTGAAACTCTCTTTCTGGAGAAACTGCAAGTGGACATTCCGAGCGCTAAGGGGCCTATATTGCAAAAAGGAATATCTTCAAATAAAAACTACACAGAAGCATTCTGTGAATCTTATCTCTGTTCTGTGCATTCAACTAACAGAGTTGAAGCTAAGTTTTGACTGAGGAGTTCAGAAACACTCTTTCTGTAGAAACTGCAAGGGGACATTCCGAGCACTAAGGGGCCTATTGTGGAAAAATTTATATCCTGAAATAAAAGCTACATAGAAGCATTCTGTGAAACTTCTCTCTGTTCTGTGAATTCAACTAACAGAGTTGAGGCTTACTTTTGATTAAGCAGTTCTGAAACACTCTGTCTGTAGAAACTGCAAGTGGACATTCTGAGCGCTATGGGGCCTAGAGTGGAAAAAGGAATATCTTCAAATAAAAACTACACAGAAGCATTCTGTGAAACTTTTTTCTGTTCTGTCCATTCAACAAACAGATTTGAAGCCTTCTTTTGTTTGAGCAGTTCTGAAACCCTCTTTCGGAAGAAACTGCAAGTGGACATGCCGAACGCTAAGGGGCCTATTGTGGAAAAGGTATATCCTCAAATAAAAAATACACAGAAGCATTCTGTGAAACTTCTTTCTGTTCTGTGCATTCAACTAACAGAGTTGAAGCTTACTTTTGATTGAGAAGTTCTGAAACACTCTTTCGGTAGAGACTACAAGTGGACATTCGGAGAGCTAATGGGCCTATTGTGGAAAAAGGAATATCACCAAATAAAAACTACACAGAAGCATTTTGTGAAAATTCTTTCTGTTCTCGGCATTCAACTAACAGGGTTGAAGCCTACATTTGATTGAGCAGTTCTGAAACACTCTTTCTGTAGAAACTGCAAGTCGACATTCGTAGCGCTAAGGGGCCTATAGCGGAAAAAGGAATATCTTCAAATAAAAACTACACAGTAGCATTCCGTGAAACTTATTTCTGTTATGTGCATTCAAATAACACAGTTGAAGTTTACTTTTGATTGAGCAGTTCAGAAACATTTTTTGAAGAAAGTGCAAGTGGACATTTGGAGCGCTAAGGGGACTATATTGGAAAAAGGAATATCTTCCCATAAAAACTACACAGAAGCATTCTGTGGAACTTCTTTTTTTTCTGTGCATTCAACTAAGAGAGTTGAAACTTACTTTTGATTGAGGAGTTCTTAAACACTCTTTCTGTAGAAACTGCAAGTGGACATTCGGAGCGCTAAGGGTCCTATGGTGGAAAAAGGAATATCTTCAATTAAAAACTACACAGAAGTATTCGGTGAAACTTCTTTCTCTTCTGTGCATTCAACTAACAGAGTTGAAGCTTACTTTTGATTGAGCAGTTCTGAAACACTCTTTCTGTAGAAACTGCAAGTGCACATTCCGTACGCTAAGGGGCCTATTGTTTAAAACGGAATATCCTCAAATAAAAACTGCACAGAAACATTATGTGAAACTTCTTTCTGTTCTGTGCATTCAACTAACAGGGTTAAAGCTTAGTTTTGATTGAGAGTTCTGAGACACTCTTTCTGTAGAAACTGCAAGTGGACATTCTGAGCGCTATGGGTCGTATAGTGGAAAAAGGAATATCTTCAATTAAAAACTTCCCAGAAGCATTCTGTGAAACTTGTTTCTATTCTGTGCTTTCAACTAACAGATTTGAAGCTTACTTTTGATTGAGCAGTTCTGAAACACTCTTTCTGTGGAATGTGCAAGTGGACATTCGGAGCGCTAAGGGGCCTATAGTGGAAAAAGGAATATCTCCAAATAAAGACTACACAGAAGCATTCTGTGAAACTTCTTTCTGTTCTGCGCATTCAACTAACAGAGTGCAAACTTACTTTTGTTTGATCAGTTCTGAAACACTGTTTCTGTAGAAACTAGAAGTGGACATTCCGAACGCTAAGGTTCCTATTGTGGAAAAAGGAATATCCTCAAATAAAAAATACACAGAAGCATTCTGTGAAACTTCTTTCTGTTCTGTGCATTCAACTAACAGAGTTGCACGTTACTTTTGATTGAGCAGTTCTGAAACACCCTTTCTTTTTAAAGTGCAAGATTATATACGGAGCGATAAGAGGCCTGTAGTGGAAAAAGAAATATCTTCAAATAAAAACTACACAGAAGCATTCTGTGAAACATCTTTCTGTTCTTTGCAATCAACTAACAGAGTAGAAACTTACTTTAGATTGAGTAGTTCTGAACCACTCTTTCTGTAGAAACTGCAATTGGACAATCGGAGAGCAAAGGGGACTGTAGTGGAAAAATTAACATCTTCAAATAACAACTACACAGAAGCATTCTGTGAAAATTCTTTGTGTTCTTTGCATTCAACTAACAGGGTTGAACATTGCTTTTGATTGAGCAGATCTGAAACACTCTTTCTGAAGAAAGTGCAAGTTGACAGTCGGAGCGCTAAAGGGCCTATAGTGGAAAAAGGAATATCTTCAAATAAAAACTACACAGAAGCATTCTGTGAAACTTCTTTCTGTTCTGTGCATTCAACTAAGAGAGTTGAAGCTTACTTTGGATTGAGCAGTTCTGAAACACTCTTTCTGTAGAAAGTGCAAGTGGACATTCGGAGCGCTAAGTGCCTATAGTGGAAAAAGGAATATCTTCTAATAAAAACTACACAGAAGCATTCTGTGAAACTTCTTTCTGTTCTGTGCATTCAACTAACAGAGTTGAAGCTTACTTTTGATTGAGCGGTTCTGAATCACCCTTTCTGTAGAAACTGCAAGTGGACATTCGGAGCGCTAAGGGGCCTGTATTGGAAAAAGTAATATCTCCAAATAAAAACTACACAGAAGCATTCTGTGAAACTTGTTTTTGTTCCGTGCATTCAACTAACAGAGTTGAAGCTTACTTTTGGTGGTGCAGTTCTGAAACATTCTTTCTGTAGAAACTGCAAGTGGACTTTCGGAGCGCTATGGGGCCTACAGTGCAAAAAGGAATATCTCCAAATAAAAACTACACCGAAGCATTCTGTGAAACTTCTTTCTGTTCTGTGCATTCAACTAACAGAGTTGAAGCTTACTTTTGATTGACCAGTTCTGAAACACTCTTGCTGTAGAAACTGCAAGTGGACATTCGTAGCGCTAAGGGGCCTATAGTGGAAAAAGTAATATCTTCAAATAAAAACTACACAGAAGAATTCTGTGAAACTACTTTCTGTTCTGTGCATTCAACTAACAGAGTTGAAGCATAATTTTGATTGAGCAGTTCTGAAACCCTCTTTCTGTAGAACCTGCAAGTGGACATTCACAGCGCAAAGAGGCCTACAGAGGAAAAAGGAATATCTTCAAATAAAAACTGCACAGAAGCATTCTGTGAAACGTCTTTCTATTCTGTGCATTCAACTAACAGAGTTGAAGCTTACATTTGATTGAGCAGTTCTGAAACAGACTTTCTGTAGAAACAGCAAGTGGACGTTCGGAGCACTACAGTGCCTATAGTGGAAAAAGGAATATCTCCAAATAAAGACTACACAGAAGCATTCTGTGAAACTTCTTTCTGTTCTGTGCATTCAACTAACAGAGTTGAAACTCACTTTTGTTTGAGCAGTTCTGAAACACTCTTTCTGTAGAAACTGGAAGTGGCCCTTCCGAATGCTAAGGGGCCTATTGTGGAAAAAGGAACATCCTCAAATAAAAACTACACAGAAGCATTCTGTAAAACTTCTTTCTGTTCTGTGCATTCAACTAACAGAGTTGAAGCTTACTTCTGATTGAGCAGTTCTGAAACACTCTTTCTGTAGAAAATGCAAGTGGACATTCCGAACGCTAAGGCGCCTATTGTGGAAAAAGGAACACCCTCAAATAAAAACTACACCAAAGCATTCTGTGAAACTTCTTTCTGTTCTGTGCATTCAGCTAACAGAGTTGAACGTTTCTTTTGATTGAGCAGTTGTGAAACACTCTTTCTTTTGAAAGTGCAAGAGGATATATGGAGCGCTAAGAGGCCTTTAGTGGAAAAAGGAATATCTTAAAATAAAATCTACACAGAAGCATTCTGTGAAACTTCTTTCTGTTCTTTGCATTCAACTAACAGTATAGAACCTTACTTTTGATTGAGCAGTTCTGAAACACTCTTTCTGTGGAAACTGCAAGTGGACAATCAGAGAGCAAAGGGGCCTGTAGTGGTAAAAGGAATATCTTCAAGTAAAAACTACACAGAAGCATTCTTTGAAACTTCTTTGTGTTCTGTGCATTCAACTAACAGAGTTGAACCTTGCTTTTGATTGAGCAGTTCTGTAACACTCTTTCTGTAGGAACTTCACTTAGACATACAGACCGCAAGGTGGTCTACTGTGGAAAAAGGAATATCTTCAAATAAAAACTATACAGAAGCATTCTGTAAAACTTTTTTCTCTTCTGGGCATTCAACTAACAGTGTTGAAGCTCACTTTTGATTGAGCACTTCTGAAACACTCTTTCTGTAGAAACTGCAAGTGGACATTTGGTGCGCTAATGGGCCTATAGTGAAAAAAGGAATATCTTCAAATACGAACTACACAGAAGCATTCTGGGAAACTTCATTCTGTTCTGTGCATTCAACTAACAGAGTTGAACCTTACTTTTGATTGAGCAGTTCTGAAACACTCTTTCTGGAGAAACTGCAAGTGGACATTCCAACAGCTAAAGGGCCTATTGTGGAAAAAGGAATATCCTCAAATAAAAACTACACAGAAGCATTCTCTGCAACTTCTTTCTGTTCTCTGCATTCAACTAACAGAGTTGAAGCTTACTTTTGATTGAGCAGTTCTGAGACACTCTTTCTGTAGAAACTGCAAGTGGACTTTCAGAGCGCTAAGGGGCCTCTAGTGGAACAAGGAATATCTCCATATAAAAACTACGCAGATGCATTCTGTGAAACTTCTTTCTGTTCTGTGCATTCAACTAACACAGTTGATGCTTACTTTTGATTAAGCAGTTCTGAAACACTCTTTCTGTAGAAACTGTAAGTGGATATTCGGAGCCCTAATGGGCCTCTAGTGTAAAAAGTAATGTCTTCAAATAAAAAGTTCAAAGAAGCATTCTCGGAAACTTCTTTCTGTTCTGTGCATTGAAGTAACAGTGTTGAAGCTTACGTTTGATTGAGCAGTTCTGAAACACACTTTCTGTAGAAATTGCAAGTGGATATTCTGAGAGCTAAGGGGCCTATGGTGGAAAAAGGTATATCTTAAAATAAAAACTACACAGAGGCATTCTGTGAAACTTCTTTCTGCTCTGTGCATTCAACAAACACAGTTGAAACTTACTTTTGTTTGAGCAGTTCTGAAACACTCTTTCTGTAGAAACTGCAAGTGTATATTCCGAATGCTAATGTGCCTATTGTGGAAAAAGGAATATCCTCAAATAAAAACTACACAGAGGCATTCTGTGAAACTTCTTTCTGTTCTGTGCATTCAACTAACAGAGTTGAATCTTACTTTTGATTGAGCAGTTCTGAAGCACTCTTTCTGTAGAAACTGCAACTGGACATTCGGAGCGCTAAGGGGCCTATAGTGGAAAAAGGAATATCTGCAAATAAAAATTACATAGCCGCATTCTGTGAAACATCTTTCTGTTCTGTGCATTCAACTAACAGTGCTGCAGCTTACTTTTGATTGAGCAGTTCTGAAACACTGTTTTTTTTTTTATTATACTTTAGGGTTTTAGGGTACATGTGCACAATGTGCAGGTTTGTTACATATGTATCAGTGTGCCATGTTGATTTCCTGCACCCATTAACTCGTCATTTAGCATTAGGTGTATCTGCTAATGCTGTCCCTCCCCCGTCCCCCCACGCCACAACAGCCCCTGGAGTGTGATGTTCCCCTTCCTGTGGCCATGATTTCTCATTTTTCAATTCCCACTTCTGAGTGAGAACATGCGGTGTTTGGTTTTTTGTCCTTGCAATAGTTTACTGAGAATAATGTTTTATAGTATCATCCATGTCCCTACAAAGGACACGAACTCATCATTTTTTATGGCTGCATAGTATTCCATGGTGTACATGTGCCACATTTTCTTAATCCAGTCTATTGTTGTTGGACATTTGGGTTGGCTCCAACTCTTTGCTATTGTGAATAGTGCCGCAATAAACATACGTGTGCATGTGTCTTTATAGCAGCATGATTTATAGTCCTTTGGGTATATACCCAGTAATGGGATGGCTGGGTCAAATGGTATTTCTAGTTCTAGATCCCTGAGGAATCGCCACACTGACTTCCACAATGGTTGAACTAGTTTACAGTCCCACCAACAGTGTAAAAGTGTTCCTATTTCTCCACATCCTCTCCAGCACCTGTTGTTTCCTGATTTTTAATGATGGCCATTCTAACTGGTATGAGATGGTATCTCACTGTGGTTTTGATTTGCATTTCTCTGATGGCCAGTGATGATGAGCATTTCTTCATGTGTTTTTTGGCTGCATAAATGTCTTCTTTTGAGAAGCGTCTGTTCATGTCCTTCGCCCACATTTTGATGGGGTTGTTTATTTTTTTCTTCTAAATTTGTTTGAGTTCATTGTAGATTCTGGATATTAGCCCTTTGTCAGATGAGTAGGTTGTAAAAATTTTCTCCCATTCTGTAGGTTACCTGTTCACTCTGATGGTAGTTTCTTTTGCTGTGCAGAAGCTTTTTAGTTTAATGAGATCCCATTTGTCAATTTTGCCTTTTGTTGCCATTGCTTTTGGTGTTTTAGACATGAAGTCCTTGCCCACGCCTATGTCCTGAATGGTATTGCCTAGGTTTTCTTGTAGGATTTCAATGGTTTTAGGTCTAACATATAAGTCTTTAATCCATCTTGAATTAATTTTTGTATAAGGTGTAAGGAAGGGATCCAGTTTCAGCTTTCTACATATGGCTAGCCAGTTTTCCCAGCACCATTTATTAAATAGGGAATCCTTTCCCCATTTCTTGTTTTTGTCAGGTTTGTCAAAGATCAGATAGTTGTAGATATGCGGCATCATTTCTGAGGGCTCTGTTCTGTTCCATTGATCTATGTCTCTGTTGTGGTACCAGTACCATGCTGTTTTGGTTGCTGTAGCCTTGTAGTATAGTTTAAAGTCAGGTAGCGTGATGCCTCCAGCTTTGTTCTTTTTGCTTAGGATTGACTTGGCGATGCAGGCTCTTTTTTGGTTCCATATGAACTTTAAAGTAATTTTTTCCAATTCTGTGAAGAAAGTCATTGGTAGCTTGATGGGGATGGCATTGAATCTATAAATTACCTTGGGCAGTATGGCCATTTTCACGATATTGATTCTTCCAACCCATGAGCATGGAATGTTCTTCCATTTGTTTGTATCCTCTTTTATTTCATTGAGCAGTTTTTTGTAGTTCTCCTTGAAGAGGTCCTTCACATCCCTTGTAAGTTGGATTCCTAGGTATTTTATTCTCTTTGAAGCAATTGTGAATGGGAGTTCACTCATGATTTGGCTCTCTGTTTGTCTGTTATTGGTGTACAAGAATGCTTGTGATTTTTGTACATTAATTTTGTATCCTGAGATTTTGCTGAAGTTGCTAATCAGCTTAAGGAGGTTTTGGGCTGAGACAATGGGGTTTTCTAGATATACAATCATGTCATCTGCAAACAGGGACAATTTGACTTCCTCTTTTCCTAATTGAATACCCTTTATTTCCTTCTCCTGCCTGATTGCTCTGGCCAGAACTTCCAGCACTATGTTGAATAGGAACGGTGAGAGAGGGCATCCCTGTCTTGTGCCAGTTTTCAGAGGGAATGCTTCCAGTTTTTGCCCATTCAGTATGATATTGACTGTGGGTTTGTCGTAGATAGCTCTTATTATTTTGAGATACGTCCCATCAATACCTAATTTATTGAGAGTTTTTAGCATGAAGGGTTGTTGAATTTTGTCAAAGGCCTTTTCTGCATCTATCGAGATAATCATGTGGTTTTTGTCTTTGGTTCTGTTTATATGCTGGATTACATTTATTGATTTGCGTATGTTGAACCAGCCTTGCATCCCAGGGATGAAGCCCACTTGATCATGGTGGATAAGCTTTTTGATGTGCTGCTGGATTCGGTTTGCCAGTATTTTATTGAGGATTTTTGCATCAATGTTCATCAAGGATATGTGTCTGAAATTCTCTTTTTTGCTTATGTCTCTGCCAGGCTTTTGTATCAGGACGATGCTGGCTTTGTAAAATGTGTTAGGGAGGATTCCCTCTTTTTCTATCAATTGGAATGTTTTCAGAAGGAATGGTACCAGTTCCTCCTTGTACCTCTGGTAGAATTCAGCTGTGAATCCATCAGGTCCTGGACTCTTTTTGGTGGGTAAGCTATTGATTATTGCCACAATTTCAGAACCTGTTATTGGTCTATTCAGAGATTCAACTTCTTCCTGGTTTAGTCTTGGGAGGGTGTATTTGTCGAGGAATTTATCCATTTCTTCTAGATTTTCTAGTTTATTTGCATAGAGGTGTTTGTAGTATTCTCTGATGGTAGATTGTATTTCTGTGGGATCGGTGGTGATATCCCCTTTTTCGTTTTTTATTGCATCTATTTGATTCTTCTCTCTTTTCTTCTTTATTAGTCTTGCTAGCGGTCCATCAATTTTGTTGATCTTTTCAAAAAACCAGCTCCTGGATTCATTAATTTTTTGAAGGGTTTTTTGTGTCTCTATTTCCTTCAGTTCTGCTCTGATTTTAGTTATTTCTAGCCTTCTGCTAGCTTTTGAATGTGTTTGCTCTTGCTTTGCTAGTTCTTTTAATTGTGATGTTAGGGTGTCAATTTTGGATCTTTCCTGCTTTCCCTTGTGAGCATTTAGTGCTATAAATTTCCCTCTACACACTGCTTTGAACGTGTCCCAGAGATTCTGGTATGTTGTGTCTTTGTTCTCGTTGGTTTCAAAGAACATCTTTATTTCTGCCTTCATTTCATTATGTACCCAATAGTCATTCAGGAGCAGGTTGTTCAGTTTCCATGTAGTTGAGCGGCTTTGAGTGAGTTTCTTAATCCTGAGTTCTAGTTTGATTGCACTGTGGTCTGAAAGACAGTTTGTTATAATTTCTGTTCTTTTACATTTGCTGAGGAGAGCTTTACTTCCAACTATGTGGTCAATTTTGGAGTAGGTGTGGTGTGGTGCTGAAAAAAATGTATACTCTGTTGACCTGGGGTGGAGAGTTCTGTAGATGTCTATTAGGTCCACTTTATGTAGAGCTGAGTTCAATTCCTGGATATCCTTGTTAACTTTCTGTCTCGTTGATCTGTCTAATGTTGACAGTGGGGTGTTAAAATCTCCCATTATTATTGTGTGGGAGTTTAAGTCCCTTTGTAGGTCACTCAGGACTTGCTTTATGAATCTGGGTGCTCCTGTGCTGGGTGCATATATATTTAGGATACTTAGCTCTTCTTGTTGAATTGATCCCTTTACCATTATGTAATGGCCTTCTTTGTCTCTTTTGATCTTTGCTGGTTTAAAGTCTATTTTATCAGAGACTAGGATTGCAACCCCTGCCTTTTTTTGTTTTCCAGTTGCTTGACAGATCTTCCTCCATCCCTTTATTTTGAGTCTATGTGTGTCTCTGCACGTGAGATGGGGTTCCTGAATACAGCACACTGATGGGTCCTGACTCCTTATCCAGTTTGCCAGTCTGTGTCTTTTGATTGGAGCATTTAGCCCATTTACATTTAACGTTAATATTGTTATGTGTGAATCTGATCCTGTCATTATGATGTTAGTTGGTTATTTTGCTCGTTAGTTGCTATAGTTTCTTCCTAGCCTCAATGGTCTTTACAATTTGGCGTGTTTTTGCAGTGGCTGGTACCGGTTTTTCCTTTCCATGTTTAGTGCTTCCTTCAGGAGCTCTTTTAGGGCAGGCCTGGTGGTGACAAAATCACTCAGCATTTGCTTGTCTGTAAAGGATTTTATTTCTCCTTCACTTATGAAGCTTAGTTTGGCGGGATAGGAAATTCTGGGTTGAAAATTCTTTTCTTTAAGAATGTTGAATATCGGCCCCCACTCTCTTCTGGCTTGTAGAGTTTCTGCTGAGAGATCAGCTGTTAGTCTGATGGGCTTCCCTTTGTGGGTAACCCGACCTTTCTCTCTGGCTGCCCTTAACATTTTTTCCTTCATTTCAACTTTGGTGAATCTGACAATTATGTGTCTTGGAGTTGCTCTTCTTGAGGAGTATCTTTGTGGCGTTCTCTGTATTTACTGAATCTGAATGCTGGCCTGCCTTGCTAGATTGGGGAAGTTCTCCTGGATAATATCTTGCAGAGTGTTTTCCAACTTGGTTCCATTCTCCCCATCATTTTCAGGTACACCAGTCAGACGTAGGTTTGGTCTTTTCACATAGTCCCAAATTTTTTGGAGGCTTTGTTCATTTATTTTTATTCTTTTTTCTCTAAACTTCCCTTCTCTCTTCATTTCATTCATTTCATCTTCCATCAGCGATACCCTTTCTTCCAGTTGATCGCATCTGCTACTGAGGCTTCTGCAATCTTTGTGTAGTTCTCGAAACTTGGCTTTCAGCTCCATCAGCTACTTTAAGCCCTTCTCTCCATTGGTTATTCTAGTTATCCATTCTTCTAATTTTTTTTCAATGTTTTTAACTTCTTTGCTATTGTTTTGAATTTCCTCCCGTAGCTCAGATTAGTTTGATCGTCTGAAGCCTTCTGCTCTCAACTTATCAAAGTCATCCTCCATCCAGCTTTGTTCCATTGCTGGTGAGGAACTGCGTTCCTTTGGAGGAGGAGAGGTGCTCTGTTTTTTAGAGTTTCCAGTTTTTGTGTTCTGTTTTTTCCCCATCTTTGTGGTTTTATCTACTTTTTGTCTTTGATGATGGTGATGTACAGATGGGTTTTTGGTGTGGATGTCCTTTTCTTTGTTAGTTTTCCTTCTACCAGACAGGCCCCTCAGCTGCAGGTCTGTTGGAGTTTACTAGAGGTCCACTCCAGACCCTGTTTGGCTGGGTGTCAGCAGCGGTGGCTGCAGAACAGCGGATTTTCGTGAGACCACAAATTCAGCTGTCTGATAGTTCCTCTGAAAGTTTTGTCTCAGAGAAGTATCCGGGTAAATGAGGTGTCAGTCTGTCCGTACTGGGGGGGTGCCTCCCAGTTTGGCTGCTCAGGGGTGAGGGACCCACTTTAGGAGGCAGTCTGTCCATTCTCAGATCTCCAGCTGTGTGCTGGGAGAATCACTACTCTCTTCAAAGCTGTCAGTCAGAGAGGAACATTTAATTCTGTGGAGGTTCTTGCTGAGTTTTTGTTTGTCTGTGCCCTGCCCCCAGAGGTGGAGCTTACAGAGGCAGGCAGGCCTCCTTGAGCTGTGGTGGACTCCACCCAGTTCGAGCATCCTGGCTGCTTTGTTTACCTAAGCAAGCCTGGGCAATGGCGGGCGCCCCTCCCCCAGCCTCGCTGCCGCCTTGCAGCTTGATCTCAGACTGCTGTGCTAGCAATCAGCGAGACTCCGTGGGAATAGGACCCTCCGAGCCAGGTGCGGGACACAATCTCCTAGTGTGCCATTTTCCAGGCCCATTGGAAAAGCGCAGTATTAGGATGGGACTGACCCGATATTCCAGCTGCCGTCTGCTTCCCCTTTCTTTGACTAGGAAAGGGAACTCCCTGACCCCTTGCGCTTCCCGAGTGAGGCAATGCCTCGCCCTGCTTCAGCTCGCACACAGTGCGCATCACTGACTGTCCTGTACCCACTGTTAGGCACTCCCTAGTGAGATGAAACCGGTAATTCAAGCCGAATTGCAGAAATCATCCGTCTTCTGTGTAGATGGGGCTGGGAGCTAGAGACCGGAGCTGTTCCTATTCGACCACCTTGGCTCCACCTCCGATTGAGCCGGTCTGAAACACTCTTTCTGTAGAAACAGCAAGTGGACAATCCTAGCACTAAGGGTCCTATAGTGTAAAAAGGAATATCTTCAAATAAAAACCACACTGAAGCATTCTGTGAAACTTCTTTCTGTTCTGTGCATTCAGCTAACAGAGTTGAAGCTTAATTTTGATTGAGCAGTTCTGAAACACTCTTTTTGTAGAAACTGCAAGTGGACATTATGAGCGCTATGGGGCATATAGTGTAAAAAGGAATATCTTCAAGTAAAAACTGCACAGAAGCATTCTGTGAAACTTCTTTCAGTTCCGTGCATTCAAATAACAGTGTTGAAGCTAACTATTGATTGAGCAGTTCTGAAACACTCTTTCTGTAGAAACTGCAAGTGGACATTCGGAGCGCTAAGGGGCCTGTAGTGGAAAAGGAAACTTCTCCAAATAAAAACTACACAGCAGCATTCTGTGAAACTTCTTTCTGTTCTGTGCATTCAACTAACAGAGTTGAAGCATACGTAAGATTGAACAGTCCTGAAACACTCTTTCTGTAGAAACTGCAAGTGGACATTCCGAGCGCTCTGGGGCCTGTAGTGGAAAACGGAATATCTTTTAATAAAAACTAAACAGAAACATTCTGTGAAACTTCTTTCTGTTCTATGCATTCAGCAAACAGAGTTAAAACTTACGTTTGATTGAGCAGTTCTGAAACACACTTTCTGTAGAAATTCCTAGTGGATATTCTGAGAGCTACGGGGCCTATGGTGGAAAAAGTAATATGTTCAAATAAAAACTACACAGAATCATTCTGTGAAACTTCTTTCTGTTCTGTGCATTCAACTAACAGAGTTGAAGCATACTTTTGATTGAGCAGTTAGGAAACACTCTTTCTGTAGAAACTGCAAGTGGACATTCGGATCACTAAGGGGCCTGTAGTGCAAAAAGGAATATCTTCAATGAAAACTACACAGACGCTTTCTGTGAAACTGCTTTCTGTTCTGTGCATTCAACTAACAGAGTTGAAGCTTACTTTTGATTGACCAGTTCTGAAACAATCTTTCTGTAGAAACTGCAAGTGGACATTCCGTGCGCTATGGGGCATATAGTGTAAAAAGGAACATCTTCAAATAAAAACTACACAGAAACATTCTGTGAAACTTCTTTCTGTTCTGTGCATTCAACTAACAGTGTTGAAGCTTACTTTTCATTGAGCAGTTCTGAAATACTCTTTCTGTAGAAACTACAAGTGGACAATTAGTGCGCTAAGGGGCCTCTAGTGGAAAAAGGAATATCTCCAAATAAAAATTACACAGATGCATTCTGTGAAACTACTTTCTGTTCTGTGCATTCAACAAACAGAGTTGAAGCTCAGTTTTGATTGAGCAGTAGTGAAACACTCTTTCTGTAGAAATTGCAAGTGAACATTCTGAGAGCTATGGGGCCTATAGTGGAAAAAGAAATATCTTCAAATAAAAACTACACAGAAGCCTTCTGTGAAACTTCTTTCTGTTCTGTGCATTCAACTAACGGAGTTGAAGCTTACTTTGGATTGAGGTGTTCTGAAACACTCTTTCTGTAGAAACTGCAGTTGGACATTCGGAGCACTAAGGGGCCTACATTGGAAAAAGGAATATCTCCAAATAAAAACTAAACAGAAGCATTCTGTGAAACTTCATCCTGTTCTGTGCATTCAACTAACAGAGTTGAAGATTCCTTTTGATTGAACAGTTCTGAAACACTCTTTCTGTAGAAACTGCAAGTGGACATTCAGAGCTCTAAGGGGCCTATAGTGGAAAAAGAAACGTCTACAAATAAAAACTACACAGAAGCATTCTGTGAAACTACTTTCTGTTCTTTGCATTCAACTAACAGTGTTGAAGCTTTCTTTTGATTGAGTAGTTCTGAAACACTCTTTCTGTAGAAACTGCAAGTGGACATTCGGAGCTCTAAGGGTCCTATAGTGGAAAAAGGAATATCTTCAAAAGAAACTACACAAAAGCATTCTGTGAAACTTCTTTCCGTTCTGTGCATTCAACTAACAGTGTTGAAGCTTACTTTTCATTGAGCAGTTCTGAAACACTCTTTCTGTAGAAACTACAAGTGGACAATTAGAGCACTAAGAGGCCTCTAGTGGAAAAAGGAATATCTCCAAATAAAAATTACACAGGTGCATTCTGTGAAACTTCTTTCTGTTCTGTGCATTCAAGAAACAGAGTTGAAGCTTACTTTTGATTGAACAGTTGTGAAACACTCTTTGGGTAGAAACTGCAAGGGGACATTCGGAGCGTTAAGGGGCCTAATGTGCAAAAAGGAATATCTCAACATAAAAACTACACAGAGGCATTCCGTGAAACTTCTTTCTGTTCTGTGCATTCAACTAACAGAGTTGAAGCTTACTTTTGATTCTGCAGTTCTGAAACACTCTTTCTGTAGGAACTGCAAGTGGACATTTGGAGCGCTAAGGGGCCTATAGTGGAAAAAGGAATTACTTCAAGTAAAAACTACACAGAAGCATGCTGTGAAACTTCTTTCTGTTCGGTACATTCAACTAACAGTGTTGAAGCTTACTTTTGATTTAGCAGTTCTGAAACACTCTTTCTATAGCAACTGGAAGGGGACATTACGAACGCTAAGGGACCTATCGAGGGAAAGGAAATATCCTCAAATAAAAACTACTCAAAAGCATTTTGTGAAACTTCTTTGTTTTCTGTGCTTTCAACTGACAGAGTTGAAGCTTACTTTTGATTGAGTAGATCGGAAACACTCTTTCTGTAGAAACCGCAAGTGGATATTCTGAGTACTATGGGGCCAATAGTGGAGAAATGAATATCTCCATATAAAAACTAAAAAGAAGCATTCTGTTTAAATTCTTTCTTTTCTGTGCATTCAACTAACAGTGTTGAAGCTTACTATTGATTGTGCAGTTCTGAAAAACTCTTTCTGTAGAAACTGGAAGTGGACATTCGGAGCGCAAAGGGGCCTATAGTGGAAAAAGAAATATCTCCAAATAAAAACTACACAGAAGCATTCTGTGAAGCATCTTTCTGTCCTGTTCATTCAACTGAGCGTGTTGAAGCTTACTTTTGATAGAGAAGTTCTGAAACACTCTTTCTGTAGAAACTGCAAGGGGACATTCGGAGAGCTAAGGGACCTATAATGGAAAAAGGAATATCAACAAATAAAAACTACACAGAAGCATTCTGTGAAACTTCTTTCTGTTCTGTGCATTCAACTAACAGAGTTGAAGGTTACTTTTGATTGAGCAATTCTGAAACACTCTTACTGTAGAAACTGCAAGTGGACAATAGTAGCGCTAATGGGCAAATAGTGGAAACCGTAATATCTCCAAATAAAGACTGCACAGAAGCATTCTGTGAAACTTCTTTCCATTCTGTGCATTCAACTAACAGAGTTGAAACTTACGTAAGATTGACCAGTTCTGAAACACTCTTTCTGTAGAAACTGCAAGTGGACAATCGAAGCGCTATGGGGCCTATAGTGGAAAAAGGAATATCTACAAATAAATACTACACAGAAACATTCTGTGAAACTTCTTTCTGTTCTGCGCATTCAACTAACAGAGTTGAAGCTTACGTTTGATTGAGCAGTTCTGAAACACACTTTCTGTAGTAATTCGAAGTGGACATTCTGAGAGATATGGGGCCTCTAGTGGAAAAAGAAATATCTTCAAATAAAAACTACAGAGAAAGATTCTGTGAAACTTCTTTGTGTTCTGTGAATTCAACTAACAGAGTTGAAGCTTACCTTTCGTTGAGCACTTCTGAAACACCCTTTCTGTAGAAACTGCAAGTGGACATTCCGAGCTCTGAGGGACCTATAATGGAAAAAGGAATATCTTCAACTAAAATCTACAGAGAAGCATTCTGTGAAACATCTTTCTATTCTGTGCATTCAACAAACAGTGTTGAAACTTACTTTTCATTGAGCAGTTCTGAAACACTCTTTCTGTAGAATCTGCAAGTGGACATTCAGAGCGGTAAGGGGCCTCTAGTGGAAAAAGGAATATCTCCAAATAAAAACTACGCAGATGCATTCTGTGAAACTTCTTTCTGTTCTGAGCATTCCACTAACAGAGTTGAAGCTTACGTTTGATTGAGCAGTTCTGAAACACTCTTTCTGTAGAAACTGCAAGTGGATATTCGGAGCACTAAGGGGCTTACAGTGCAAAAAGGAATATCTCCAAATAAAAACTACACAGAGGCATTGTGTGAAACTACTTTCGGTTCTGTGCATTCAACAAACAGAGTTGAAGATTACTTTTGATTGAGCAGTTCAGAAACACGCTTTCTGTAGAAACTGCAAGTGGACATTCTGAGCCCTAAAGGGACTATAGTGGAAAAAGGAATATCTTCAAATAAAAACCACAGGGAAGCATTCTGTGCAACTTCTTTCTATTCTGTGCATTCAACTAACAGAGTTGAAGCTTTCCTTTGATTGAGCAGGTCTGAAACACTCTTTCTGTAGAAACTGCAAGTGGACATTCGGAGCACTATGGGGCCTACAGTGGAAAAAGTAATATCTCCAAATAAAGACTACACAGAAGCATTCTGTGAAACTTCTTTCTGTTCTGTGCATTCAACTAACAGAGTTCAACTTACTTTTGTTTGAGCAGTTCTGAGACACTCTTTCTGTAGAAACAGGAAGTGGACATTCCGAACGAAAAGGGGCCTATTGTGGAAAAAGCAATATCCTCAAATAAAAAACTACACAGAAGAATTCTGTGAAACTTCTTTCTGTTCTGTGCATTCAACTAACAGATTTGAAGCTTACTTTTGATTGAGAAGTTCTGAAACAATCTTTCTGTAGAAACTGCAAGTGGACATTCTGAGCGCTAAGGGGCCTATAGTGGAGAAAGTTATATCTCCATATAAAAACTACACAGAAGCATTCTGTGAAACTTCTTTCTGTTCTGTGCATTCAACTAACACTGTTGAATTTTCCTATTGATTGAGCAGTTCTGAAACACTCTTTCTGTAGAAATTGCAAGTGGACATTCCGAGTGCTAAAGTGTCTATAGGGAAAAAGGAATATCTCCAAATAAAAACAACACGGAAGCATTCTGTGAAACTTCTTTCTTTTCTGTGCATTCAACTAACAGAGTTGAAGCTTACCTTTGATTGAGAAGTTCTGAAACACTCTTTCTGTAGAAACGGCAAGTGGACATTCGGAGAGCTAAGGGGCGTGTAGTGGAAAAAGGAATATGACCAAATAAACACTACACAGAAGCATTCTGTGAAACTTCCTACTGTTCTGCGCATTCAACTAACAGAGTTGAAGCTTACTTTTGATTGAGCAATTCTGAAACACTCTTTCTGTAGAAACTGCAAGTGGACATACGGATCGCTAAAGGGACTACAGTGGAAAAGGAATATCTTCAAATAAAAACTGCACAGAAGCATTCTGTGAAACTTCTTTCTTTTCTGTGTATTCAACTAACAGAGTTGAAGCTTACTTTTGATTGAGCAGTTCTAAAAAACCCTTTCTGTAGAAACTGCAAGTGGACATTCGGAGCGCTAAGGGACCTATAGTGGAAAAGGTAATATCTCCAAATAAAAACTACAAAGAAGCATTCTATGAAACTGCTTTCTCTTCTGTGAATTCAACAAACAGAGTTGAAGCTTACTTTTAATTGAGCAGTTCTGATACACTCTTTCTGTAGAATCTGCATGTTGCCATTCTGAACGCTAAAAGTCGTACAGAGGAAAAAGGAGTATCTCCAAATAAAAACTACACAGAAGCATTCTGTGAAACTTCTTTCTGTCCTGTTCATTCAGCTAAGAGAGTTGAAGCTTACTTTTGATTGAGAAGTTCTGAAACACTCTTTCTGTAGAAACTGCAAGTGGACATTTGGAGCACTAATGGGCCAATAGAGGAAAAAGGAATATGTTCAAATAAAAACTACACAGAAGCATTCTGTGAAACTTCTTTCTGTTCTGTGCATTCAACTAACAGAGTTAAAGCTTACGTTTGATTGAGCAATTCTGAAACACACTTTCTGTAGAAATTCCAAGTGGACATCCAGAGCGATGGGGCCTATTGTGGAAAAAGAAACATCTTCAAATAAAAACTACACAGAAGCATTCTGTGAAACTTCTTTCTGTTCTCTGCATTCAACAAACAGTGTTGAAACTTACTTTTCATTGAGCAGCTCTGAAACACTGTTTCTGTAGAATCTGCAAGTGGTCATTCAGAGCGGTAAGGGGACTAAAGTGGAAAAAGGAATATCTCCAAATAAAAACTACACAGATGCATTCTGTGAAACTCCTTTCTGTTCTGTGCATTCAAATAACAGAGTTGAAGCTTACTTTTGATTGACCAGTTCTGAAACACTCTTACTGTAGAAACTGCAAGTGGACAATTGCAGCACTAATGGGCCAATAGTGGAAACAGTAATATCTCCAAATAAAGACTGCACAGAAGCATTCTGTGAAACTTCTTTCCATTCTGTGCATTCAACTAACAGAGTTGAAACTTACGTAAGATTGAGCAGTTCTGAAACACTCTTTCTGTAGAAACTGCAAGTGGACAATCGTAGCGCTATGGGGCCTATAGTGGAAAAAGGAATATCTACAAATAAAAACTACACAGAAACATTCTGTGAAACATCTTCCTGTTCTGTGAATTCAACTAACAGAGTTGAAGCTTACGTTTGATTGAGCAGTTCTGAAACACACTTTCTGTAGTAATTCCAAGTGGACATTCTGAGAGCTATGGGGCCTCTAGTGGAAAAAGAAATATCTTCAAATAAAAACTACAGAGAAACATTCTGTGAAACTTCTTTCTGTTCTGTGAATTCAACTAACAGAGTTGAAGCTTACCTTTGGTTGAGCAGTTCTGAAACACCCTTTCTGTAGAAACTGCAAGTGGACATTCCGAGCTCTAAGGTACCTATAATGGAAAAAGGAATATCTTCAAATAAAATCTACGGAGAAGCATTCTGTGAAACTCCTTTCTGTTCTGTGCATTCAACAAACAGTGTTGAAACTTACTTTTCATTGAACAGTTCTGAAACACTCTTTCTGTAGAATCTGCGAGTGGACATTCAGAGCGGTAAGGGGCCTCTAGTGGAAAAAGGAATATCTCCAAATAAAAACTACGTGGATGCATTCTGTGAAACTCCATTTGGTTCTGTGCATTCAACAAACAGAGTTGAAGATTACTTTTGATTGAGCAGTTCAGAAACACTGTTTCTGTAGAAACTGCAAGGGGACATTCTGAGCCCTAAAGGTCCTATAGTGGAAAAAGGAATATCTTCAATTAAAAAACTACACAGAAGCATTCTGTGAAACTTCTTTCTGTTCTGTGCATTCAACTAACACTGTTGAATTTTCCTATTGATTGAGCAGTTCTGAAACACTCTTTCTGTAGAAACTGCAAGTGGACATTCCGAGCGCTATGGTGTCTATCGGGAAAAAGGAATATCTCCAAATAAAAACAACACGGAAGCATTCTGGGAAACTTCTTTCTTTTCTGTGCATTCAACTTACAGAGTTGAAGCTTACTTTTGATTGAGAAGTTCTGAAACACTCTTCCTGTAGAAACTGCAAGTGGACATTCAGAGAGCTAAGGGGCCTGTAGTGGAAAAAGGAATATGACCAAATAAAAACTACACAGAAGCATTCGGTGAAACTTCTTTCTGTTCTGCGCATTCAAATAACAGAGTTGAAGCTTACTTCTGATTGAGCAATTCTGAAACACTCTTTCTGTAGAAACTGGAAGTGGATATTCCAAACGATAAGGGGCCTATTGTGGAAAAAGGAATATCCTCAAAAAAAAACTACACAGAAGCATTCTGTGAAATTTCTTTCTGTTCTGTGAATTCTACTAATAGAGTTGAAGCTTACTTTTGATTGAGCCGTTCTGAAACACCCTTTCTGTAGAAAGTGCAATTGGACATTCAGAACGCTATGTGGCCTATAGTGGAAAAAGTAATATCTACAAATAAAAACTTCAGAGAAGCATTCTGTGAAACTTCTTTCTCTTCTGTGCATTCAAACAACAGATTTGAAGCTTACTTGTGATTGAGCACTTCTGAAACACTCTTTCTGTAGAAACTGCAAGTGGACATTCGGAGCGCTAAGGGGCCTATAGTGGAAAAAGAAATATCTTCAAATAAAAAGTACAGAGAAGCATTCTGTTTAACTTCATTCTGTTCTGTGCATTCAACAAACAGAGTTGAAGCTTACTTGTGATTGAGCATTTCTGAAACACTCTTTCTGTAGAAACTGCAAGTGGACAATCCTACCGATAAGTGGCGTATAGTGGAAAAAGTAATATCTCCAAGTAAATACTACACAGAATCCTTCTGTGAAACTTCCTTCCGTTCTGTGCATTCAACTAACAGAGTTGAAGATTACTTTTGATTGAGCAGTTCAGAAACACTCTTTCTGAAGAAACTGCAAGTGGACAATCGGAGCGCTAAGTGGCCTATAGTGGAAAAAGTAATATCTCCAAATAAAAACTACAAAGAAGCATTCTGTGAAACTTCTTTCTGTTCTGTGCATTCAACTAACAGAGTTGAAGCTTACTTTTGATTGAGCAGTTCTGAAACACTCTTTCTGTAGAAACTGCACGTTGACATTCTCAGCGCTAAAGGTCGTACATGGGAAAAAGGAGTATCTCCAAATAAAAACTACACATAAACATTCTGTGAAACTTCTTTCTGTTCTGTGCATTCAACTAACAGAGTTGAAGCTTACTTTAGATAGAGCAGTTCTGAAACACTCTTTCTGTGGAAACTGCAATTGGACATTCGGAACGCTAAGGGGCCTATAGTGGAAAAAGGGATATCTTCCAATAAAAACTACAGAGAAGCATTCTGTGAAACTACTTTGTGTTCTGTACATTCAACTAACTGATTTGAAGCTCACTTTTGATTAAGCAATTCTGAAACACACTTTCAGTAGAAACTGCAAGTGGACATTCAGAGAACTAAGGGGCTAATAGTGGAAAAAGAAATATCTCCAAATAAAAACTACACAGAAGCATTCTATGAAACTTCTTTCTGTTCTGTGCATTCAACTAACAGAGTTGAAGCTTACTTTTGATTGAGCAGTTCTGAAACACTCTTTCTGTTGAAACTGCAAGTGGACATTCGGAGCGCTAAGGGGCCTAGAGTGGAAAAAGGAATATCTTCAAATAAAAACTACACATAAGCATTCTGTGAAACTTATTTCTGTTCTGTGCATTCAACTAACAGAGTTGAAGCTAACATTTGATTGAACAGTTCTGAAGCACTCTTTCTGGAGGAACGTCAAGAGGACATCTGGAATGCTAAGGGGCCTATTGTGGAAAAAGGGATATCTTCAAATAAAAACTACACAGAAGCATTCTGTGAAACTTCTTTCTGTTCTCTCCATTCAACTAACAGAGTTGAAGCTTACTTTTGGTTGAGCAGTTCTGAAACACTCTTTCTGCAGAAACTGCAAGTGGACATTCGGTGCGCTAAGGGGCCTATAGTGGAAAAAGGAATATCTTTAAATAAAAACTATACAGAAGCATTCTGTGAAACTTCTTTCTGTTGTGTCCATTCAACTAACAGAGTTCAAGCCTACTTTTGATTGAGCAGTTCTGAAACACTCTTTCTGTGGAAACTGCAATTTGACATTCCGAGCGCTAAACGTCCTATAGTGGAAAAAGGGATATCTTCATATAAAAACGACACAGAAGCATTCTGTGAAACTTATTTCTGTTCTGTGCATTCAACTAACAGCGGTGAAGCTTACTTTTGATTGAGCAGTTCAAAAACACCCTTTCTGAAGAAACTGCAAGTGTTCATTTGGAGCGCTAAGGGGCCTGTGGTAGAAAAACAAATATCTCCAAATAAAAACTACACAGAAGCATTCTGTGAAACTTCTTTCTGTTCTGTGCATTCAACTAACAGAGTTGAAGCTTTATTTTGATGGAGCAGTTCTGAAACACTCTTTCTGTAGAAACTTCAAGAGGACATTCCCAACGCTAAGGGGCCTTTTGTGGAAAAAGGGATATCTTACAAGAAAAACTGCACCGAAGCATTCTGTGAATCTTCTTTCTTCCCTGTGCATTCAACTAACAGAGTTGAAGCTTACTTTTGATTGAGCAGTTCTGAAACACCCTTTCTGAAGTAACTGCAAGTGGACATTCTGAGCGCAAAGGGGCCTACAGTGGATAAACTAATATCTCCAAATAAAAACTACACAGAAGCATTCTGTGAAACTTCTTTCTGTTCGGTGCATTCAACTAACAGAGAAGAAGCTTACTTTTGATTGAGCAGTTCTGAAACAATCTTTCTGTAGAAACTTCAAGAGGACATTCTGAACGCTAACGGCCTATTGTGAAAAAAGGGATATCTTCAAATAAAAACTACACAGAAGCATTCTTCTTTGAATCTTCTTTCTGCTCTGTGCTTTCAACTAACAGAGTTGAAACCTACTTTTGATTGAGCAGTTCTGAAACACTCTTTCTGTAAAAACTGCAAGTTGACATTCCGAGTGCTAGGAGTCCTACGGGGGAAAAAGAAATATCTCCAAATTAAAACTACACAGAAGCATTCTGTGAAACTTCTTTCTGTTCTGTGCATTCAACTAAGAGAGCTTAAGCTTACTTTTGATTCAGCAGTTCTGAAACACCCTTTCTGAATTAACTGCAAGCGGACATTCGGAGCGCTAAGGTGCCTGTAGTGGAAAAAGATATATCTCCAACTGAAAACTACATAGAAGCATTCTGTGAAACTACTTTCTGTTCTGTGCATTCACCCAACAGAGTTGAAGCTTATTTTTGATTGAGCTGTACTGAAACACTCCTTCTGTACAAACTTCAGGAGGACATTCCGAACGCTAAGGTGCCTACTGTGGAAAAAGTGATGTATTCAAATAAAAACTACACAGAAGCATTCTGTGAAACTTCTTTCTGCTCTGTGCATTCAAGTAACAGAGTTGAAGCTTACTTTTGATTGAGCAGTTCTGAAACACCCTTTCTGTAGAAACTGCAAGTGAACATTCTGGGGGTTAAAGGGCCTATAGTGGAAAAAGGAATATCTTCAAATAAAAACTACTCAGAAGCATTCTGTGAAACTTCTTTCTGTTTTCACCATTCAACTAACAGAGTTGAAGCTTACTTTTGATTGAGCAGTTCTGAAACACCCTTTCTGAAGTAACTGCAAGTGGACATTCAGAACGCTATGGGGCCTAGAGTGGAAAAAGGGATATCTTCCAATAAATACTACACATAAGCATTGTGTGAAACTTCTTTGGGTTCTGTGCATTCAACTAACAGATTGGAAGCTGACATTTGATACAGCAGTTATGACACACCCTTTCTGTAGAAACTGCAAGTGGACATTGGGAGCGCTAATGGGCTAATAGTGGAAAAAGTAATATCTCCAAATAAAAACTGCACAGAAGCATTCTGTGAAACTTCTTTCTGTTCTGTGCATTCAACTAACAGATTTGAAGCTTACTTTTGATTGAGCACTTCCGAAACACTCTTTCTGAAGAAACTGCACGTTGACATTCCGAGCGGTAAAGGTCGTACAGGGGAAAAGGAGTATCTCCAAATAAAAACTACACAGAAGCATTCTGTGAAACTTCTTTCTGTTCTGTGCATTCAACTAACAGAGTTGAAGCTTACTTTTCATTGAGCAGTTCTGAAACTCTCTTTCTGTAGAAACTGCAAGTGGACATTCGGAGCACTAAGGGGCCTACAGTGGAAAAAGAAATATCTTCAAATAAAAACTACACAGAAGCATTCTGTGAAACTTCTTGCTGTTCTCTCCATTCAACTAAGAGAGGTGAAGCTTGCTTTAGAGTGAGCAGTTCCGAAACACTCTTTCTTGAGTAACTGCAAGTCGACATTCAGAGCGCTAAGGGGCCTAGAGTGGAAAAAGGAATATCTTCAAATAAAAACTACACAGAAGCATTCTGTGATACTTCTTTCTGTTCTGTCCATTCAACTAACAGAGTTGCAGCTTACTTTTGATTCGGCAGATCTGAAAAACACTTTCTGTAGAAACTTCAACAGGACATACCCAACGCTAAGGGGCCTATTGTGGAAAAAGGGATATCTTCAAATAAAAACTACACAGAAGCATTCTGTGACACTTCTTTCTGTTCTGTGCATTCAACTAACAGGGTTGAAGCTTACTTTTGATTGAGCAGGTCTGAAACACTCCTCCTGTGGAAACTGAAAGTGGACATTCTGAACGCTAAGTGGCTTATAGTGGAAAAAGGAATATCTTCAAATAAAAACTACACAGAAGCATTCTGTGGAACTTCTTTCTGTTCGGTCCATTCAACTTACGCAGTTGAAGCTTACTTTTGATTGAGCCGTTCTGAAACACTCTTTCTGTAGAAACTGCAATTGGAGATTCGGAGCGCAAAGGGGCCTATAGTGGAAAAAGGAATATCTTCAAATAAAAACTACACAGAAGCATTCTGTGAAACTTCTTTCAGCTCTGTGCATTCAACTAACAGAGTTGAAGCTTACTTTTGATTGAGTAGTTCTGAAACTCTCTTTCTGTAGAAACTGCAAGTGGACATTCCGAGCGCTAAAGATCCTATAGTGGAAAAAGGGATATCTTCCAATAAAAACTACACAGAAGCATTGTGTGAAACTTCTTTCTGTTCTGTGCATTCAACTAACAGAGTTTAAGCTTACTTTTGAATGAGCAGTTCTGAAGCACTCTTTCTGTAGAAACTTTAAGTGGACTTTCGGAGAGCTAAATTCCTAGAGTGGAAAAAGTAATATCTCCAAATAAAAACTACACAGAAGCATTCTGTGAAACCTCTTTCTGTCCTGTGCATTCAACTAACAGAGTTGAAGCTTACTTTTGATTGAGCAGTTCTGAAACACCCTTTCTGTAGAAAGTGCAAGTGGACATTCAGAGCGCTAAGCGGCCTATTGTGGAAAAAGTAATATCTCCAAATAAAAACTACACAGAAACATTCTGTGAAACTTCTTTCTGTTCTGTCCTTTGAACTAACAGAGTTGAAGCTTACTTTTGTTTGAGCAGTTCTGAAACACTCCTTCTGTAGAAACTGCAATTTGACATTCGAAGCGCTAAGGGGCCTACAGTGGAAAAAGGGATATTTAAAAATAAAAACTACACAGAAGCCATCTGTGAAACATCTTCCTGTTCTGTCCATTCAAATAACAGTGTTGAAGCTTACTTTTGATTGAGCAGTTCTGAAACAATCTTTCTGTAGAAACTGCAAGTTGACGTTCCGATCGCTAAGCGTCCTATATTGGAAAAAGTAATATCTCCAAATAAAAACAACACAGAAGCATTCTGTGAAACTTCTTTCTGTTCTGTGCATTCAACTAACAGATTTGAAGCATACTTTTGATTGAGCAGTTCTGAAACACCCTTTCTGTCGAAACTGCAAGTGGACATTCGGAGTGCTAAGCGGTCTGTAGTGGAAAAAGTAATATCTCCAAATAAACACTACACAGAAGCATTCTGTGAAACTTCTTTCTGTTCTGTGCATTCAACTAACAGACTTGAAGCTTACTTTTGTGTGAGGAGTTCTGAAATAATCTTTCTATACAAACTGCAAGTTGAAATAGCGAGCGCTAAGTGGCCTATAGTGGAAAAAGAAATATCTCCAAATAAAAACTACACACAAGGATTCTGTGAAACTTCTTTCTGTTCTGTGCATTCAAGTAACACAGTTGAAGCTTACTTTTGATTGAGCAGTTCTGAAACACTCTTTCTGTAGAAACTGCAAGTGGACATTTGGAGCGCTAAGGGGCCTATAGTGGAAAAACGAATATCTTCAAATAAAAACTACAGAGAAGAATTCTGTGAAACTTCTTTCTCTTCTGTCCATTCAGCTAACAGAGTTGAAGATTACTTTTGATTGAGCAGTTCTGAAACACCCTTGCTGTAGGAACTGCAAGTGGATATTTGGAGCGCAAAGGGGCCTATAGTGGAAAAAGAAATATCTTCAAATGAAAACTACACAGAAGCATTCTATGAAACTTCTTTCTGTTCTGTCCATTCGACTAACAGAGTTGAAGCTTACTTTTACTTGAACAGCTCTGAAACACTCTTTCTGTATAGACTGCAAGTTTAGATTACGAGCCCTAAATGTCCTATACTGGAAAAAGGAATATCTCCAGTAAAACTACACAGAAACTTCCTGTGAAACTTCTTTCTGTTCTGTGCATTCAACTAACAGAGGTGAAGATTTCTTTTGATTGAGCAGTTCTGAAACACTCTTTCTGCAGAAACTGCAAGTTGACACTTCGAGCGCTAAAGGGACTATAGGGGAAAAAGGTATATCTTCCAATAAAAACTACACAGAAGCATTCTGTGAAACTTCTTTCTGTTCTGTGCATTCAACTAACAGAGTTGAAGCTTACTTTTGATTGAGCAGCTCTGAAACACTCTTTCTGTAGAAACTGCAAGTGGACATTCTGAACGCTAAGGGGCCTATAGTGGAAAAAGGAATATCTTCAAATAAAAACTACCCAGAAGCATTCTGTGAAACTTCATTCTGTTCTGTGCATTCAACTAACAGTGTTGAAGCTTCATTTTGATTGAGCAGTTCTGAAACACTCTTTCTGTAGTAAATGCAAGTGGACATTCGGATACCGCTAAGGGGCCTATAGTGGAAAAAGGAATATCCTCAAATAAAAACTACACAGAAGCATTCTGTTAAACTTCTTTCTGTTCTGTCCATTCAGCTAACAGAGTTGAAGCTTACTTTTCATTGAGCAGTTCTGAAACCCTCTTTCTCTACAAACTGCAATTTGACATTCCGAGTGCTCGGGGGCCTATAGTGGAAACAGTAATACATCCAAATAAAAACTACACAGAAGCATTCTGTGAAACTTCTTTCTGTTCTCTGCATTCAATTAACAGAGTTGAAGATTTCTTTTGATTGGACAGTTCTGAAACACCCTGTCTGTAGAAACTGCAAGTGGACGTTTGGAGCGCTAAGGGGCCTATAGTAGAAAAAGGAATATCTTCAAATTAAAACTACAAAGAAGCAATATATGAAACTTCATTCTGTTCTGTCCATTCAACTAACAGAGTTGAAGCTTATTTTTGATTGACCAGTTCTGAAACACTCTTTCTGTAGAAACTGCAAGTGGACATTTCGAGCGCTAAAGGGCCTATAGTTGAAAAAGAGATATCTTCCAATAAAAACTACACAGAAGCATTCTGTGAAACTTCTTTCTATTCTGTGCATTCAACTAACAGAGTTGAAGCTTACTTTTGATTGAGCAGTTCTGAAACACCCTTTCTGTAGAAACTGCAAGTGGATACTCGGAGCTCTAAGGGGTCTATAGTGGAAAAAGTAATATCTCCAAATAAAAACTACACAGAAGCATCCTGTGAAACTTCTTTCTCTTCTGTGCATTCAACTAACAGAGTTGAAGCTTACTTTTGAGTGAGGAGTTCTGAAACACTCTTTCTGTAGAAACTGCAAGTTGACAATCCGAGCGCTAAGTGGCCTATAGTGGAAAAAGAAATATCTCCAAATAAAAACTGCACAGAAGGATTCTGTGAAACTTCTTGCTATTCTGTGAATTCCACTAACATATTTGAAGCTTACTTTTGATTGAGCAGTTCTGAAACACTCTTTCTGTCGAAACTGCAAGTGGACATTAGGAGCCCTAAGGGGCCTACAGTGGAAAAAGGAATATCTTCAAATTAAAACTACACAGAAGCATTCTATGAAACTTCTTTCTGTTCTCTCCATTCAACTAACAGATTTGAAGTTTACTTTTGCTTGAGCAGCTCTGAAACACCCTTTTTGTAGATACTGTAAGTTTAGATTCCGAGCCCTAAAGGTCCATTACTGGAAAAAGTAATATCTCCAAATAAAACTACACAGTAGCATTCTGTGAAACTTCTTTCTGTTGTGTGCATTCAACTAACAGAGTTGAAGCTTTCTTTTGATTGAGCAGTTCTGAAACACTCTTTCTGTAGAAACTGCAAGTGGACATTCCGAGCGCTAAGGGGCCTATAGAGGAAAAAGTAATATCCTCAAATAAAAATCACACAGAAGCATTCTGTGAAACTCCATTCTGTTCTGTCCATTCAACTAACAGAGTTGAAGCTTACTTTTGATTGAGCAGTTCTGAAACACTCTTTCTGTAGAAACTGCAAGTTGACATTCCAAGCACTAAGGGTCCTACAGTGGAGAAAGGAATATCTCCAAATAAAAACTACACAGAAGCATTCTGTGAAACTTCTTTCTGTTCTGTGCATTCAACTAACAGAGTTGAAGCTTACTTTTGATTGAGCAGTTCTGAAACACTCTTTCTGTAGAAACTGCCAGTTGACATTCCGAGAACTAAGTGTCTTATAGTGGAAAAAGGAATATCTCCAAATAAATATTACACAGAAGCATTCTGTGAAACTTCTCTCTGTTCTGTGCATTCAACAAACAGAGTTGAAGCTTACTTTTGATTGATTAGTTCTGAAACACTCTTTCTGTAGAAACTGCAAGTCTACTTTCGGATCGCTATGGGGCCTATAGGGGAAAAAGGAATATCTTCAAATAAAACTACACAGAATCATTCTGTGAAACTTCTTTCTGTTCTGTCAATTTAACTAACAGAGTTTAAGCTTATACTTGATTGAGGAGTTCTGAAACACTCTTTCTCTAGAAACTGCAACTTGACATTCCGATCGCTCAGGGTCCTATAGTGGAAAAAGGGATATCTTCAGATAAAAACTACACAGAAGCATTCTGTGAAACTTCTTTCTTCTCTGTGCATTCAACTAACAGAGTTGAAGCTTAATTTTCATTGAGCAGTTCTGAAACCCTCTTTCTGTAGAAACTGTAAGTGGAAATTTGGACCGCTATGGGGCCTACAGTTGAAAAAGGAATATCTTCAAATAAAAACTACACAGAAGGATTCTGTGAAATTTCTTTCTGTTCTGTGCATTCTACTAACAGAGTTGAAGCTTACTTTTGATTGATCAGTACTGGAACACTCTTTCTGTAGAAACTACATTTGGACATTCGGAGCGCTAATGGGCCTATACTGGAAAAAGGAATATCTTCAAATAGAAACTACAGTGAAGCATTCTGTGAAACTTCTTTCTGTTCTGTGCTTTGAAATAACAGAGTTGAAGATTACTTTTGTTTGAGCAGTTCTGAAACACTCTTTCTGTAGAAACTCCAAGTGGAGAGGTTGGAGCCAAGATGGCCGTATATGAACAGCGCCGGTCTCCAGCTCCCAGCCCCAGCGACACAGAAGATGGGTGATTTCTGCATTTCTGCTTGAGGTACCGGTTTCATCTCATTAGGGAGTGCCTAACAGTGGGTACAGGACAGTTGGTGAAGCGCACTGTTCACGAGCCGAAGCAGGGCGCGGCATTGCCTCACCCGGGAAGCACAAGGGGTCAGGGATTTCCCTTTCCTAGTCAAAGAAATTGGAAACAGACGGCACCTGGAATATCGGGTCAGTCCCATCCTAATACTGTGCTTTTCCAACGGTCCTGGAATACTCCACACTAGGAGATTGTGTCCCACACATGGCTCGGAGTGTCCTATGCCCACAGAGGCTCGCTGATTGCTAGCACAGCAGTCTGAGATCAAGCTGCAAGGTGGCAGCGAGGCTGGGGGAGGGGCGCCCGCCATTGTCCGGGTTTGCTTAGGTAAACAAAGCAGCCAGGAATCTCGAACTGGGTGGAGCCCACCACAGCTCAAGGAGGCCTGCCTGCCTCTGTAGGCTCCACCTCTGGGGGCAGGGCACAGACAAACAAAAACTCAGCAAGAACCTCCACAGACTTAATTGTCCCTGTCTGACTGACAGCTTTGAAGAGAGTAGTGGTTCTCCCAGCACGCAGCTGGAGATCTGAGAACGGACAGACTGCCTCCTAAAGTGGGTCCCTCACCCCTGAGCAGCCTAACTGGGAGGCACCCCCCCAGTAGGGACAGACTGACACCTCATTCAACCGGGTACTCATCTGAGACAAAACTTTCAGAGGAACTATCAGACAGCTGAATTTGTGGTCTCACGAAAATCCGCTGTTCTGCAGCCACCGTTGCTGACACCCAGCCAATCAGGGTCTGGAGTGGACCTCTAGTAAACTCCAGCAGACCTGCAGCTGAGGGGCCTGTCTGGTAGAAGGAAAACTAACAAACAGAAAGGACATCCACACCAAAAACCCATCTGTACATCACCATCATCAAAGACAAAAAGTAGATAAAACCACAAAGATGGGGAAAAAACAGAGCACAAAAACTGGAAACTCTAAAAAACAGAGCACCTCTCCTCCTCCAAAGGAACGCAGTTCCTCACCAGCAATGGAACAAAGCTGGATGGAGGATGACTTTGATAAGTTGAGAGCAGAAGGCTTCAGATGATCAAACTATTCTGAGCTATGAGAGTAAATTCAAAACAATAGCAAAGAAGTTAAAAACTTTGAAAAAAATTAGAAGAATGGATAACTAGAATAACCAATGGAGAGAAGGGCTTAAAGTAGCTGATGGAGCTGAAAGGCAAGTTTTGAGAACTACGCGAAGATTGCAGAAGTCTAAGTAGCAGATGCAATCAACTGGAAGAAAGGGTATCGCTGATGGAAGATGAAATGAACGAAATGAAGAGAGAAGGGAAGTTTAGAGAAAAAAGAATAAAAAGAAATGAATAAAGCCTCCAAGAAATTTGGGACTATGTGATAAGACCAAACCTACGTCTGATTGGTGTACCTGAAAATGATGGGGAGAATGGAACCAAGTTGGAAAACACTCTGCAAGATATTATCCAGGAGAACATCTCCAATCTAGCAAGGCAGGCCAGCAATCAGATTCAGGAAATACAGAGAACGCCACAAAGATACTCCTCGAGAAGGGCAACTCCAAGACACATAATTGTCAGATTCACCAAAGTTGAAATGAAGGAAAAAATGTTAAGGGCAGTCAGAGAGAAAGGTCAGGTTACCCACAAAGGGAAGCCCATCAGACTAACAGCTGATCTCTCAGCAGAAACTCTACAAGCCAGAAGAGAGTGGGGGCCGATATTCACCATTCTTAAAGAAAAGAACTTTCAACCTAGAATTTCCCATCCAGCCAAACTAAGCTTCATAAGTGAAGGAGAAATAAAATACTTTACAGATAAGCAAACGCTGAGTGATTTTGTCACCACCAGGCCTGCCCTAAAAGAGCTCCTGAAGGAAGCACTAAACAAGGAAAGGAACAAAAGGCACCAGCCACTGCAAAAACATGCCAAACTGTAAAGACCATCGAGGCTAGGAAGAAACTATAGCAACTAAAGAGCAAAATAACCAACTAACATCATAATGACAGGATCAGATTCACACATAACAATATTAACGTTAAATGTAAATGGGCTAAATGCTCCAACCAAAAGACACAGACTGGCAAACTGGATAAGGAGTCAGGACCCATCAGTGTGCTGTATTCAGGAAACCCATCTCTCGTGCAGAGACACACATAGACTCAAAATAAAGGGATGGAGGAAGATCTATCAAGAAACTGGAAATCAAAAAAAGGCAGGGGTTGCAATCCTAGTCTCTGATAAAATAGACTTTAAACCAACAAAGATCAAAAGAGACAAAGAAGGCCATTACATAATGGTAAAGGGATCAATTCAACAAGAAGAGCTAACTATCCTAAATATATATGCACCCAACACAGGAGCACCCAGATTCATAAAGCAAGTCCTCAGTGACCCACAAAGGGACTTAAACTCCCACACAATAATAATGGGAGATTTTAACACCCCACTGTCAGCATTAGACAGATCAAAGAGACAGAAAGTTAACAAGGATATCCAGGAATTGAACTCAGCTCTACATAAAGTGGACCTAATAGACATCTACAGAACTCTCCACCCCAAGTCAACAGAATATACATTTTTTTCAGCACCACACCACACCTATTCCAAAACTGACCACATAGTTGGAAGTAAAGCTCTCCTCAGCAAATGTAAAAGAACAGAAATTGTAACAAACTGTCTTTCAGACCACAGTGCAATCAAACTAGAACTCAGGATTAAGAAACTCACTCAAAACCACTCAACCACATGGAAACTGAACAACCTGCTCCTGAATGACTATTGGGTACATAATGAAATGAAGGCAGAAATAAAGATGTTCTTTGAAACCAACGAGAACAAAGACACAACATACAAGAATCTCTGGGATACGTTCAAAGCAGTGTGTAGAGGGAAATTCATAGCACTAAATGCCCACAAGAGAAAGCAGGAAAGATCCAAAATTGACACCCTAACATCACAATTAAAAGAACTAGAAAAGCAAGAGCAAACACATTCAAAAGCTAGCAGAAGGCTAGAAATAACTAAAATCAGAACAGAACTGAAGGAAATAGAGACGCAAAAAACCCTTCAAAAAATTAATGAATCCAGGAGCTGGTTGTATGAAAGGATCAACAAAACTGCTGGACCGCTAGCAAGACTAATAAAGAAGAAAAGAGAGAAGAATCAAATAGATGCAATAAAAAACGAAAAAGGGGATATCACCAATGATCCCACAGAAATACAATCTACCATCAGAGAATACTACAAACACCTCTATGCAAATAAACTAGAAAATCTAGAAGAAATGGATAAATTCCTCTACACATACACCCTCCCAAGACTAAACCAGGAAGAAGTTGAATCTCTGAATAGACCAATAACAGGTTCTGAAATTGTGGCAATAATCAATAGCTTACCAACCAAAAAGAGTCCAGGACCTGATGGATTCACAGCTGAATTCTACCAGCGGTACAAGGAGGAACTGGTACCATTCCTTCTGAAACTATTCCAATCGATAGAAAAAGAGGGAATCCTCCCTAACACATTTTACGAAGCCAGCATCATCCTGATACCAAAACCTGGCAGAGACTTAACGAAAAAAGAGAATTTCAGACCAATATCCTTGATGAACATTGATGCAAAAATCCTCAATAAAATACTGGCAAACCGAATCCAGCAGCACATCAAAAAGCTTATCCACCATGATCAAGTGGGCTTCATCCCTGGGATGCAAGGCTGGTTCAACATACGCAAATCAATAAATGTAATCCAGCATATAAACAGAACCAATGACAAAAACCACATGATTATCTCAATAGATGCAGAAAAGGCCTTTGACAAAATTCAACAACCCTTCATGCTAAAAACTCTCAATAAATTAGGTATTGATGGGACGTATCTCAAAATAATAAGAGCTATCTACGACAAACCCACAGCCAATATCATACTGAATGGGCAAAAACTGGAAGCATTCCCTCTGAAAACTGGCACAAGACAGGGATGCCCTCTCTCACCTCTCCTATTCAACATAGTGCTGGAAGTTCTGGCCACAGCAATCAGGCAGGAGAAGGAAATAAAGGGTATTCAATTAGGAAAAGAGGAAGTCAAATTGTCCCTGTTTGCAGATGACATGATTGTATATCTAGAAAACCCCATTATATCAGCCCAAAACCTCCTTAAGCTGATTAGCAACTTCAGCAAAGTCTCAGGATACAAAATTAATGTACAAAAATCACAAGCATTCTTGTACACCAATCACAGAAAAACAGAGAGCCAAATCATGAGTGAACTCCCATTCACAATTGCTTCAAAGAGAATAAAATACCTAGGAATCCAACTTACAAGGGATGTGAAGGACCTCTTCAAGGAGAACTACAAACCACTGCTCAATGAAATAAAAGAGGATACAAACAAATGGAAGAACATTCCATGCTCATGGGTTGGAAGAAACAATATCGTGAAAATGGCCATACTGCCCAAGGTAATTTATAGATTCAATGCCATCCCCATCAAGCTACCAATGACTTTCTTCACAGAATTGGAAAAAACTACTTTAAAGTTCATATGGAACCAAAAAAGAGCCCGCATCGCCAAGTCAATCCTAAGCCAAAAGAACAAAGCTGGAGGCATCACGCCACCTGACTTTAAACTATACTACAAGGCTACAGTAACCAAAACAGCATGGTACTGGTACCACAACAGAGACATAGATCAATGGAACACAACAGAGCCCTCGGAAATGATGCCGCATAGCTACAACTATCTGATCTTTGACAAATCTGATAAGAACAAGAAATGGGGAAAGGATTCCCTATTTAATAAATGGTACTGGGAAAACTGGCTAGCCACATGTAGAAAGCTGAAACTGGATGCCTTCCTTACACTTTATACAAAAATTAATTCAAGATGGATTAAAGACTTATATGTTAGACCTAAAACCATTAAAATCCTACAAGAAACGTAGGCAATACCATTCAGGACATAGGCATGGGCAAGGACTTCATGTCTAAAACACCAAAAGCAATGGCAACAAAAGCCAAAATCGACAAATGGGATCTCATTAAACTAAAGAGCTTCTGCACAGCAAAAGAAACTACCATCAGAGTGAACAGGCAACCTACAGAATGGGAGAAAATTTTTGCAACCTATTCATCTGACAAAGGGCTAATATCAAGAATCTACAATGAACACCAAAAATTTACAAGAAAAAAACAAACAACCCCATCAAAATTGTGCAGAGGACATGAACAGACGCTTCTCAAAAGAAGACATTTATGCAGCCAAAAAACACATGAAGAAATGCTCTTCATCACTGGCCATCAGAGAAATGCAAATCAAAACCACAGTGAGATAACATCTCACACCAGTTAGAATGGCCATCATTGAAAAATCAGGAAGCAACAGGTGTTGGAGAAGATGTGGAGAAATAGGAACAATTTTACACTGTTGGTGTGACTGTAAACTAGTTCAACCATTGTGGAAGTCAGTGTGGTGATTCTTCAGGGATCTCGAACTAGAAATACCATTTGACCCAGCCATCCCATTACTGGGTATATACCCAAAGGACTATAAATCATGCTGCTATAAAGACACATGCACACGTATGTTTATTGTGGCACTATTCACAATAGCAAAGAGTTGGAACCAACCCAAATGTCCAACAATGATAGACTGGATTAAGAAAATGTGGCACATATACACCATGGAATACAATGCAGCCATAAAAAATGATGAGTTCGTGTCCTTTGTAGGGACATGGATGAAACTGGAAAACATCATTCTCAGTAAACTATCGCAAGGACAAAAAACAAAACACCGCATGTTCTCACTCATAGGTGGGAATTGAACAATGAGAACTCATGGACACAGGAAGGGGATCATCACACTCCGGGGACTGTTATGGGGTGGGGGGAGGGGGGAGGGACAGCATTAGGAGATACAACTAATGCTAAATGACGAGTTAATGGGTGCAGGAAATCAACAAGACACATGGATACATATGTAACAAACCTGCACATTGTGCACATGTACCCTAAAACCCCAAAGTATAATAAAAAAAAATAATTAAAAAAAAAAAAAAAGAAACTGCAAGAGGACATTCAGAGTGCAAAGGGGCCCATATTGGAAAAAGGAATATCTTCAAATAGAAACTACACAGAAGCATTCTGTGAAACTTCTTTCTGTTCTGTCCTTTGAAATAACAGAGTTGAAGATTACTTTTGATTGAGCCATTCTGAAACACTCTTTCTGTAGAAAGTGCAAGTGGATATTCGGTCCACTAAGTGGACTATAGGGGAAAAAGGAATATCTTCAAATAAAAACTGCACAGAAGCATTCTGTGAAACTTCTTTCAATTCTGTGCATTCAACTAACAGAGTTGAAGCTTAATTTTCATTGAGCAGTTCTGAAACCCTCTTTTTGTAGAAACTGTAAGTGGATATTCGGACCGCTAAGGGGCCTACAGTTGAAAAAGGAATATCTTCAAATAAAAACTACACAGAAGGATTCTGTGAAACTTCTTTCTGTTCTCTGCATTCAACTAAAAGAGATGAAGCTTACTTTTGATTGAGCGGTTCTGAAACACACTTTCTGTAGAAACTGCAAGTGGACATTCGCAGTGCTAAGGGGCCTATAGTGGAAAAGGGAATATCTTATAACAAAAACTACACAGAATCATTCTGTGAAACTTCATTCTGTTCTGTGCATTCAACTAACAGAGTTGAAGATAACTTTTGATTCAGCAGTTCTGAAACACTCTTTCTGTAGAAACTGCAAGTGGACATTCGGAGCCCTAAGGGTTCTATAGTGGAAAAAGGAATATCATCGAATAAAAACTACACAGAATCATTCCGTGAAACTTCTCTCTGTTCTGTGCATTCAAGTAACAGAGTTGAATAATACATTTGATTGAGAAGTTCTGAAACACACTTTCTGTAGAAACTGCAAATGGACATTCCGAGTGGTAAGCGGCCTGTTATGGAAAAAGCAATGTCTTCAAATTAAAACTGCACAGAAGCATTTTGTGAAACTTCTTTCTGTTCTGTGCATTCAACTAACAGAGTTGATGCTTAGTTTTGATTGAGCACTTCCGAAACACTCTTTCTGTGGAAACTGCAAGTGGACATTCAGAGCGCGAATGGGCCTATAGTGGAAACAGGAATATCTTCAAATAAAAACTACACAGAACCATTCTATGAAACTTCCTTCTGTTCTGTTCATTCAACTAACAGAGTTGAAGCTTAAAAACCACACTGAAACATTCTGTGAATCTTCTTTCCGATCTGTGCACTCAGCTAACAGATTTGACCCTCACTTTTGATTGAGGAGTTCTGAAACATTCTTTCTGTAGAAACTGCAAGTGGACATTCGGGGCGCTGAGGGTCCTATAGGGGAAAAAACGAATAGCTTCAAATAAAAACTACAGAGAAACATTCTGTGAAACATCTTTCTGATCTGTGCATTCAACTAACAGAGTGGGACCTTACTTTTGATTGAGCAGTTCTGAAACACTCTTTCTCTAGAAACTGCAAGTGGACATTTGGAGCGCTGAAGGGCCTATAGTGGAATAAAAGAATAGCTTCAAATAAAAACTACAGAGAAGCATTCTGTGAAAATTCTATCTGATGTGTGCATTCAACTAACAGAGTTGAAGCTTACTTTTGATTGAGCAGTTCTAAAACACTCTTTCTGTACATACTGCAAGTGGACATGCGGAGCGCTAAGGGGCCTATAGTGGAAAAAGGAATATCTTCAAATAAAAACTACACAGAAGCATTCTGTGAATATTTTTTCTTATCTGTTCATTCAACTAACAGAGTTGAACATTACTTTTTATTGAGCAGTTCTGAAACACTCTTTCTGTAGTAATTGCAAGTGGACATTCAGAGCACTAAGGGACCTACAGTGGAAAAAGGAATATCTTAAAATAAAAACTACACAGAAGCATGCTGTGAAACTTCTTTCTGATATGTGCATTCAACTAACAGAGTTGAAACTTACTTTTGACTGAGCAGTTCAGAAACACTCTTTCTGTGGAAACTGCAAGTGGACATTTGGAGAGCTAAGGTGCCTGTAGTGGAAAAATAAATATCTTGAAATAAAAACTACACAGAAGCATTCTTTGAAACTTCTTTCTGATCTGAGCATTCAACTAACTGAGTTGAAATTTACTTTTTATTGAGTAGTTCTGAAACACTCTTTCTGTAGAAAATGCAAGTGGTCATTCGGATCGCTTAGGGGCCTATAGTGGAAAAAAAAAATCTTCAAATAAAAACTACACAGAAGCATTCTGTGAGACTTCTTTCTACTCTGTGCTTTCAACTAACAGAGTTGAATCTTACTTTTGATTGAGCAGTTCTGAAACTCTCTTTCTGTAGGAACTGCAAGTGGACATTCAGAACGCTAAGAGGCCTATAGTGGAAAAACGGAATATCGTCACATAAAAACTACACAGAAGCATTCTGTGAAACTTCTTTCTGATCTGTGCATTCAACTAACAGAGTTGAACCTTAGTTTTGACTGAGCAGTTCTGAAACACACTTTCTGTAGAAACTGCAAGCGGACATTCGGAACGCAAAGTGCCCAATAGTGGAAAAAGGTATATCATCAAATAAAAAATACAATGAAGCATTCGCTGAAACCACTTTCTTATCTGGGCATTTAACTAACAGAGTTGAAAATTACTTTTGATTGTGCAGTTCTGAAACAATCTTTCTGTACAGACTACAAGTGGACATTCGGAGCACTTAGGGGCCTATAGTGGAAAATGGTATATCTTTAAACAAAAACTACGCAGAAGCATTCTGTGAAACTTGTTTCTGATCTATGCATTCATCTAACAGAGTTGAAACTTACATTTGATTGAGCAGTTCTGAAACACTCTTTCTGTAGAAACTGCAAGTTGACATTCCGAGCGCTAAGGGGCCTATAGTGGAAAAAGGAATATCTACAAATAAAAACTACTCAGAAGCATTCTGTGAAACTTCTTTATGATCGCTGCATTCAACTAACAGAGTTGAACATTACTTTTCATTGAAGAGTTCTGAAACACTCTTTCTGTAGAAACCGCAGGTGGACATTCGGAACGCTATGTGGCCTATAGTGGAAAAATGACTATTTTAAATAAAAACTACAAAGAAGCATTCTGTGAAACATCTTTCTGATCTGTGCATTCAGCTAACAGAGCCGAACTTTAGTTTTTATTGAGCAGTTCTGAAACACTCTTTCTGTAGAAACTGCAAGTGGACATTCGGATTGCTGAGGGGCCTATAGTGGAAAAAGGAATATCTTCAAATATAAACTACACAGAAGTAGTCTGTGAAACTTATCTCTGATCTGTGTATTCAACTAACAGTGTTGAACCGAACATTCGATTGAGCAGTTCTGAAACACTCTTTCTGTAGAAAGTGCAAGAGGATATTCGGAGCGCTCTGGGGCCTATAGTGGAAAAAGGAATGTCTTCAAATAAAAACTACACAGAAGCATTCTGTGAAACTTCTTTCAGATCTGTGCATTCCGCTAACGGAGCTGAAACTTTCTTTTGATTGAGCAGCTCTGAAACACTCTTTCTGTAGAAACTGCAAGTGGACATTAGGAGCACTAAGGTTCCTGTACTGGAAAAAGGAATATGTTCAAATAAAAACTACTCAGAAAAATTCTGTGAGACTTCGTTCTGATGGGTGCATTCAACTAACAGATTTGAACCTCACTTTTGATTGAAGAGTTCTGAAACACTCTTACTGTAGAAACCGCAAGCGGACATTCAGAACTATAAGGGGCCTATACTAGAAAAAGGAATATCTTCAAATAAAAACTACACAGAATGATTCTGTGAAAATTCTTTCTGATCTCTGCATTCAGCTAACAGAGCTGAACCTTACTTTTGATTCAGTAGTTATGAAACACGCTATCTGTAGAAACCACAAGTGGACAATCATAGCGCTAAGGGGACATTAGTGGAAAAAGGAATATCTTCAAATAAAAACTGCACAGAAGCATTCTGTGAAAATACTTTCTGATCTGTGCATGCAACTAACAGAGATGAAACTTACTTTTGATTGAGGAGTTCTGAAACACCCTTTCTGTAGAATCTGCATGTAGACATTCGGAGCGCTAAGTGGCCTATACAGGAAAAAGCAATATCTTCACATAAAAACTTCACAGAAGCATTCTGGGAAACTTCTTTCTGTTCTGTCCATTCAGCTAACAGAGTTGAAGATTCCTTTTGATTGAGCAGTTCTGAAACACTCTTTCTGTAGAATCTGCAAATTGACATTTCGAACGGTAAAGGGTATATAGTGGAAAAACGGGTATATGCAGATAAAAACTACACAGAAGCATTCTGTGAAACTTCTTTCTGTTCTGTCCATTCAACTAACAGAGCTGAAGATTATTTTTGATTGAGCAGTTCTGAAACACTCTTTCTGTGGAAACTGCAAGATGACATTACGAGGGCTAAAAGTCCTATTGGGGAAAGGGAACACCTCCGAATAAAAACTACACAGAATCATTCTGTGAAACTTCTTTCTGTTCTGTGCATTCAACTAACAGGGTTGAAGCTTAATTTTTATTGAGCAGTTCTGAAACACTTTTTCGGTGGAAACTGCAAGCGGACATTCAGGGCGCTAAGGGGCCTATAGTATAAAAAGGATTATCTCCAAAAAAAACTACATATAATCACTCTGTGAAATTTATTTCTGTTCTGCGCATACAACTAACAGAGTTGAAGCTTACTTTTGTTTGAGCAGTTCTGAATTACTCTTTCTGTAGAAACTGCCAGTGGACATTCTGAAAGGTATGAGGCCATTTTTGGAAAAAGGAATACCATCAAATAAAAACTTCACAGAAGAATTCTGTGAAACTTCTTTCTGTTCTTTGCATTCAGCTGACAGAGTTGAAGCGTACTTTTGACTGAGGAGTCCTGAAACACTCTTTCCGAAGAAAGTGCATGTGGACATTCGGAGCGCAAATCGGCCTCTAGTGCGAAAAGGAATATCTCCAAATAAAAACTACCCAGAATCATTCTGTGAAATTTCTTTCTGTTCTGTTCATTCAACTAACAGTGTTGAAGCTTACCTTTGTTTGAGCAGTTCTGAAATACTCTTCCTGTAGAAACTGCAAGTGGATATTCGGAGCGCTAAGGGGCCTATAGAGGAAAAAGGAATATCTTCAAATAAAAACTACACAGAAGCATTCTGTGAAACTTCTTTCTGTTCAGTGCATTCAACTAACAGAGTTGAAGCTTAGTTTTGATTGAGCAGTTCTCAAACACTCTTTCTGTAGAAACTGCAACTGGACAATCGGAGCGCTAAGGGGCCTACAGTGCAAAAGGAAATATTTCCAAATAAAAACTACATAGAAGCATTCTGTGAACCCTCTTTCTGTTCTGTGGATTCAACTAACAGAGTTTAAGCTTCCTTTCTATTGAGCAGTTCTGAAACACTCTTTCTATAGAAACTGCAAGTGGAAATTCGGAACGCTAAGGGGCCTATAGAGGAAAAAGGAATATCTTCAATAAAACATACAAAAGCATTCTGTGAAACGACTCTCTGATCTGTGCATTCAACTAACAGTGTTAAAGCTTACCTTTTATTGAGCAGTTCTGAAACACTCTTTCTGTAGAGACTGCAAGTTGACAATCAGACCGCTAAGGGCCTATAGTGGAAAAAGGTATGTCTTCAAACACAAACTACACAGAAGCCTTCTGTGAAACTTCTTTCTGTTCTGTACATTCAACTAACAGAGTTGAAGCTTACTTTTGATTGAGCAGTTCTGAAACACTCTTTCTGTAGAAACTGCAGCTGACATTCCGACCACAGAGGGGCCTATAGGGGAAAAAGATATGTCTTCAATAAAAACTACGCTGAAGCATTCTGTGAAACTTCTTTCTGTTCTGTGCATTCAACTAACAGAGTTGAAGCTTACTTTTCATTGAGCAGTTCTGAAACACTCTTTCTGTAGAAACTGCAAGTGGATATTCATAGCGCTAAGGGGGCTATAGTGTAAAAAGAAATATCTCCAAATAAAAACTGCACGGAAGCATTCTGTGAAACTTCTTCTGCTCTGCGCATTCAACTAAGAGAGTTGAAGCTTACTTTTGTTTGAGCAGTTCTGAAAGACTCTTTCTGTAAAAATTGCAAGTAAACATTCCGAACGCTAAGGGTCCTACAGTGGAAAAAGGAATATCCTCAAATAAAAACTACACAGAAGCATTCTGTGAAACTTCTTTCTCTTCTGTGCATTCAAGTAACAGTGTTGAAGCTTACCTTTGATTTCCCAGTTCTGAAACACTCTTTCTGTAAAAACTGCAAGTGGACATTCTGAGAGATAAATGGCCTATAGTGTAAAAAGGAATATCTCCAAATAAAAACTACACAGAAGCATTCTGTGAAACTTCTTTCTGTTCTGTCCATTCAACTAACAGATTTGAAGCTTAGTTTGACTGAGCAGTTCTCAAACACTCTTTCTGTAGAAACTGCAAGTGGACTTTCGGAGCGCTTAGGGGCCTATAGTGCAAAAAGAAATAATACCAAATAAAAACTACACAGAAGCATTCTCTGAAACTTCTTTCTGTTCTGTGCATTCCACTAACAGTGTGGAAGCTTAACTTTGATTTCGCAGTTCTGAAACACTCTTTCTGTAGAAACTGCAAGTGGACATTCTGATCGTTAAGGGGCCAATAGTAGAAAAAGGAATATCTTCAAATAAAAACTACACAGAATGATTCTGTGAAACTTCTTTCTGATTTGTGCATTCAACTAACAGAATTGAAGCTTCCTTTTGATTGAGCAGTTCTGAAACACTCTTTCAGTAGAGACTGCAAGTTGATATTCAGAACGCTAAGGGCTTAGATTGGAAAAAGTTTTGTCTTCAAATGCAAACTACACAGAAGCATTCTGTGAAACTTCTTTCTGTTCTGTATATTCAACTAACAGAGTTGAAGCTTACTTTTGATTGAGCAGTTCTGAAACGCTCTTTCTGTAGAAACTGCAAGTGGACATTCGGAGCGCTAAGGGGCCTGTAGTGGAAAAAGGAACATCTCCAAATAAAAGCTACACAAAAGCATTCTCTGAAACTTCCTTCTGTTCTCTGCATTCAACTAGCAGAGTTGAAGCTTACTTTTGAATGAGCAGTTCTGAAACACTCTTTCTATAGAAACTGCAAGGGGACATTCTGAGAGCAAAGAGGCCTATAGTGGAAAAAGGAAAATCTCCAAATAAAAATTACACAGAAGCATTCTGTGAAACATCTTTCTGTTCTGTGCATTCAACTAACAGATTTGAAGCTGACTTTTGATTGAGCAGTTCTGAAACACTCTTTCTGTAGAAACTGCAAGTGGACATTCGGAGCGCTAAGGGGCCTAAGTGCAAAAAGGAATATCTCCAAATAAAAACTACACAGAAGAATTTTGTGAAACTTCTTTCTGTTCTGTGCATTCAACTAACAGATTTGAAGCTAACTTTTGTTTGAGCAGTTCTGAAACTCTCTTTCTGTAGAAACTGCAAGAGGAAATTCCGAAAGCTAAGGGGCATGTTGTTGAAAAAGTAATATCCTCAAATAAAAACTACACAGAAGCATTCTGTGAAACATATTTCTGCTCTCTGCATTCAAATAACAAAGTTGAAGCATACTTTTGATTGAGCAGTTCTGAAACACGCTTTCTGTAGAAAGTGTAAGTGGACATTCGGAGCGCTAAATGACCTATAGTGGAAAAAGGAATATCTTCAAAGAAAAACTACACAGAAGCATTCTGTGAAACTTCTTTCTGTTCTGTGCATTCAACTAACAGAGTTGAAGCTTACTTTTGATTGAGCAGCTCTGAAACACTCTGTATAAACTGCATGGGGACAGTCTGAGCGATAAGGGGCTTATAATGCAAAAAGGAATACCTTCAAATACAAACTACACAGAATCATTCTGTGAAACTGCTTTCTGTTCTGTGCATTCAACTAACATATTTGAAGCTTACTTTTGATTGAGCAGTTTTGAAACACTCTTTCTGTAGAAACTGCAAGTGGACATTCGGAGCGCTAAGGGGCCTATGGTGGAAAAAGGAATAACTCCATATAAAAACTACACAGAAGCATTCTGTGAAACTTCTTTCTGTTCTGTGCATTCAACTAACACAGTTGAAGCTTACTTTTGATTGAGCACTTCTGAAACACTCTTTCTGTAGAAAATGCAAGTTGACATTCCGAGCGCGAACGGGCCTATAGTGGAAAAGGGAATATCTTCAAATAAAAACTATACAGAATCATTCTGTGAAACTTTGTTCTGTTCTGTGCCTACAACTAACAGAGTTGAAGCTTACCCTTGATTGAGCAGTTCTGAAACACTCTTTCTGTAGAAACTGCAGTTGACATTCCGAAGGCAGAGGGGCCTATAGGGGAAAAAGATATGTCTTCAAATAAAAACTACGCAGAAGCATTCTGTGAAACTTCTTTCTGTTCTTTGTATTCAACTAACAGAGTTGAAGCTTCCTTTTGATTGAGCAGTTCTTACACACTCTTTCTGTAGAAACTGCAAGTGGACATTCGGAGCGCTAAGGAGCCTATAGTGGAAAAAGAAATATCTCCAAATAAAAACTGCACAGAAGCATTCTGTGAAACTACTTTCAGTTCTGTGCATTCAACTAACAGAGTTGAAGCTTACTTTTGATTGAGCAGTTCTGAAACACTCTTTCTGTAGAAACTGCAGGTGGACATTACGAACCATAAGGTGCCAATAGTGGAAAAAGGAATATCTTGAAATAAAAACTATACAGAAGCACTCGTTGAAAGTTCTTTCTGTTCTGTGCATTCAACTAATGGAGTTGAAACTTACTTTTGATTGAGCAGTTCTGAAATACTCTTTCTGTAGAAACTGCAACTTGACATTCCGAGCGCTAAGTGGCCTATTGTGGAAAAAGGATTATCTTCAAATAAAAACTACACAGAATCTTTCTGTGAAACTTCTTTCTGTTCTGTGCTTTCAACTAACAGAGTTAAAGCTTACTTTTGATTGAGCAGTTCTGAAACACTCTTTCTGTAGAAAATGCAAGTGGACATTCGTAGCGCTAAGGGGCCTACAGTGGAAAAAGAAATATCTCCATATAAAAGCTGCATAGAAGCATTCTGTGAAACTCCTTTCTGTTCTCTGCATTACACTAACAGATTTGAAGCTTACTTTTGATTGAGCAGTTCTGAAACACTCTTTCTGTAGAAACTGCAAGTGGACATTCGGAGCGCTAAGGGGCCTGTAGTGGAAAAAGGAATATCTCCAAATAAAAACTACACAGAAGCATTCTGTGAAACTTCCTTCTGTTCTCTGCATTCAACTAGCAGAGTTTAAGCTTACTTTTGAGTGAGGAGTTCTGAAACACTATTTCTGTAGAAACTGCAACTGGACATTCTGAGAGCAAATGGGCCTATAGTGGAAAAAGGAAAATCTCCAAATAAAAACTACACAGAAGCATTCTGTGAAACTTCTTTCTGTTCTGTGCATTCAACTAACAGAGGTGAAGCTGACTTTTGATTGCGCAGTTCTGAAACACTCTTTCTGTAGAAACTGCAAGTGGACATTCGGAGCGCTAAGGGGCCTAAGTGCAAAAAGGAATATCTCCAAATAAAAACTAAACAGAAGCATTTTGTGAAACTTCTTTCTGTTCTGTGCATTCAACTAACTGATTTGAAGCTAACTTTAGTTTGAGCAGTTCTGAAACTCTCTTTCTGTAGAAACTGCAAGAGGAAATTCCGAAAGCTAAGGGGCCTGTTGTTGAAAAAGTAATATCCTCAAATAAAAACTACACAGAAGCATTCGGTGGAACTTATTTCTACTCTCTGTATTCAACTAACAGAGTTGAAGCATACTTTTGATTGAGCAGTTCTGAAACACGCTTTCTGTAGAAAGTGCAAGTGGACATTCGGAGCGCTAAGGGGCCTATAGTGGAAAAAGGAATAACTCCGTATAAAAACTACACAGAAGCATTCTGTGAAACTTCTTTCTGTTCTGTGCATTCAACTAACACAGTTGAAGCATACTTTTGATTGAGCATTTCTGAAACACTCTTTCTGTAGAAAATGCAAGTTGACACTCCGAGCGCGAACGGGCCTATAGTGGAAAAGGGATTATCTTCAAATAAAAACTATACAGAATCATTTTGTGAAACATCCTTCTGTTCTGTGCATACAACTAACAGAGTTGAAGCTTACCTTTGATTCAGCAGTTCTGAAACACTCTTTCTGTAGAAATTGCAGTTGACATTCGGAACGCAGAGGGGCCTATAGGGGAAAAAGATATGTCTTCAAATAAAAACTACGCAGAAGCATTCTGTGAAACTTCTTTCTGTTCTGTGCATTCAACTAACAGAGTTGAAGCATACTTTTGATTGAGCAGTTCTGAAACACTCTTTCTGTAGAAACTGCATGGGGACAGTCTGAGCGATAAGGGGCTTATAATGGAAAAAGGAATACCTTCAAATACAAACTACAAAGAATCATTCTGTGAAACTGCTTTCTGTTCTGTGCATTCAACTAACATAGTTGAACCTTACTTTTGATTGAGCAGTTTTGAAACACTCTTTCTGTAGAAACTGCAAGTGGACATTCAGAGCGCTTAGGGGCCTATAGTGCAAAAAGAAATAATACCAAATAAAAACTACACAGAAGAATTCTCTGAAACTTCTTTCTGTTCTGTGCATTCCACTAACAGTGTGGAAGCTTACCTTTGATTTCGCAGTTCTGAAACACTCTTTCTGTAGAGACTGCAAGTGGACATTCTGATCGTTAAGGGGCCTATAGTAGAAAAAGGAATATCTTCAAATAAAAACTACACAGAATCATTCTGTGAAACTACTCTCTGTTCTGTGCATTCAACTAACAGAATTGAAGCTTCCTTTTGATTGAGCAGTTCTGAAACACTCTTTCAGTAGAGACTGCAAGTTGACATTCGGAACGCTAAGGGCCTAGATTGGGAAAAGATTTGTCTTCAAATACAAACTACACAGAAGCATTCTGTGAAACTTCTTTCTGTTCGGTATATTCAACTAACAGAGTTGAAGCTTACTTTTGATTGAGCAGTTCTGAAACGCTCTTTCTGTAGAAACTGCAAGTGGACATTCGGAGCGCTAAGGGGCCTGTAGTGGAAAAAGGAATATCTCCAAATAAAAACTACACAGAAGCATTCCGTGAAACTTCCTTCTGTTCTCTGCATTCAACTAGCAGAGTTGAAGCTTACTTTTGAATGAGCAGTTCTGAAACACTCTTTCTATAGAAACTGCAAGGGGACATTCTGAGAGCAAAGGGGCCTACAGTGGAAAAAGGAAAATCTCCAAATAAAAACTACACAGAAGCATTCTGTGAAACATCTTTCTGTTCTGTGCATTCAACTAACAGATTTGAAGCTTACTTTTGATTGAGCAGTTCTGAAACACTCTTTCTGAAAAAACTGCAAGTGGACATTCGGAGCGCTAAGGGGCCTAACTGCAAAAAGGAATATCTCCAAATAAAAACTACACAGAAGCATTTTGTGAAACTTCTTCCTGTTCTGTGCATTCAACTAACAGATTTGAAGCTAACTCTTGTTTGAGCAGTTCTGAAACTCTCTTTCCGTAGAAACTGCAAGAGGAAATTCCGAAAGCTAAGGGGCCTGTTGTTGAAAAAGCAATATCCTCAAATAAAAACTACACAGAAGCATTCTGTGAAACTTATTTCTGCTCTCTGCATTCAACTAACAGAGTTGAAGCATACTTTTGATTGAGCAGTTCTGAAACACGCTTCCTGTAGAAAGTGTAAGTGGACATTCGGAGCGCTAAATGGCCTATAGTGGAAAAAGGAATAGCTTCAAAGAAAAACTACACAGAAGAATTCTGTGAAACTTCTTTCTGTTCTGTGCATTCAACTAACAGAGTTGAAGCTTACTTTTGATTGAGCAGTTCTGAAACACTCTTTCTGTAGAAACTGCATGGGGAAAGTCTGAGCGATAAGGGGCTAATAATGGAAAAAGGAATACCTTCAAATACAAACTACACAGAATCATTCTCTGAAACTGCTTTCTGTTCTGTGCATTCAACTAACATAGTTGAAGCTTACTTTTGATTGAGCAGTTTTGAAACACTCTTTCTGTAGAAACTGCAAGTGGACATTCGGAGCGCTAAGGGGCCTATAGTGGAAAAAGTAATAACTCCGTATAAAAACTACACAGAAGCATTCTGTGAAACTACTTTCTGTTCTGTGCATTCAACTAACACAGTTGAAGCATACTTTTGATTGAGCATTTCTGAAACACTCTTTCTGTAGAAAATGCAAGTTGACACTCCGAGCGCGAACGGGCCTATAGTGGAAAAGGGATTATCTTCAAATAAAAACTATACAGAATCATTCTGTGAAACTTCCTACTGTCCTGTGCATAAAACTAACAGAGTTGAAGCTTACCTTTGATTCAGCAGTTCTGAAACACTCTTTCTGTAGAAACTGCAGTTGACATTCAGAACGCAGAGGGGCCAATAGGGGAAAAAGATATGTCTTCAAATAAAAAACTACGCAGAAGCCATTCTTGTTGAAACTTCTTTC
>NW_022096116.1:0-15906 GCF_006542625.1 Nomascus leucogenys
AATCTGCGAAACTTCTTACTGTTCTGTGCATTTAACTAACATAGTTGAACGGTAGTTTTTATTGCGCAGTTCTGAAACACTCTTTCTGTAGAAAATGCAAGTGGACATTCAGGGCGCTGAGAGGCCTATAGTGGGAAAAGGAATATCTTCAAATAAAAACCACACAGAAGCAATCTGTGAAACTTCTTACTGTTCTGTGTATTCAACTAACAGAGTTGAACCTTAGTTATTATTGAGCAGTTCCGAAACACTCTTTCTGTAGAAAATGCAAGTGAACATTCAGGGCGCTAAGAGGCCTATAGCGGAAAAATGAATATGTTCCAATAAAAACTACACAGAAGCAATCTGTGAAACTTCTTACTGTTCTGTGCATTCAACTAACAGAGTTGAACCTTATTTTATATTGAGCAGTTATGAAACACTCTTTCTGCAGAAAATGCAAGTGAACATTCAGGGCGCTAAGAGGCCTATAGTTGAAAAAGGTATATGTTCAAATAAAAACTACAAAGAAGCTATCTGTGAAATATCTTACAGTTCTGTGCATTCAACTAACAGAGTTCAACCTTACTTTTGATTGAGCAGTTCTGAAACACCCTTTCTGTAGAAAATGCAAGTGGACATTCAGGGCGCTAAGAGGCCTATGGTGGAAAAAGGAATACCTTCATATAAAAACTACACAGAAGCAATCTGTGAAACTACTTTCTGTTCTGTGCATTCTACTAACAGAGTTGAACCTTACTTTTGACTGAGCAGTTCTGAAACACTCTTTCTGTAGAAAATGCAATTGAACATTCAGGGCGCTAAGAGGCCTATAGTGGAAAAGGATTATTTTCAAATAAAAACTACACAGAAGCAATCTGTGAAACTTCTTACTGTTCTGTGCATTCAACTAACGGATTTGAACCTCAGTTTTGATTCAGCAGTTCTGAAACACCTTTTCTGATGAAAATGCAAGTGGACATTCATGGTGCTAAGAGGCCCATAGTAGAAAAGGGAATATCTTCAAACAAAAACTACACAGAAGCAATCTGTGAAACTTCTTTCTGTTCTGTGCATTCTACTAACAGAGTTGAACCTTACTTTTGATTGAGCAGTTCTGAAACACTCTTTCTGTAGAAAATACAAGTGGACATTCAGGGCGCTAAGAGGACTACAGTGGAAAAAGGAAAAAGTTCACATAAAAACTACACAGAAGCTATCTGTGAAACGTCTCTCTGTTCTGTGCATTCAACTAACGGAGTTGAACCTTACTTTTGATTGAGAAGTTCTGAAACACTCTTTCTGTAGAAAATACAAGTGGACATTCAGGGCGCTAAGAGGCCTATAGTGGAAAAAGGAATAAGTTCAAATAAAAACTACACAGAAGATATCTGTGAAACTTCTCTCTGTTCTGTGCATTCAACTAACAGAGTTGAACCTTAGTTTTGATTGAGCAGTTCTGAAACACTCTTTCTGTAGGAAATGCAAGTGGACATTCATGGCGCTAAGAGTCCCATAGTAGAAAAAGGAATATCTTCAAAAAAAAACTACACAGAAGATATCTGTGAGACTTCTCTCTGTTCTGTGCATTCAACTAACAGATTTGAACCTTACATTTGATTGAGCAGTTCTGAAACACTCTTTCTGTAGAAAATGGAAGTGGACCTACGGAGCGCTAAGAGGCCTATAGCGGAAAAAGTAATATCTTCAAATAAATACTACACAGAAGCATTCTGTGAAACTTCTTCCTGTTCTGTGCATTCAACTGACAGAGTTTAACGTTACCTTTGATTGAGCAGTTCTGAAACACTCTTTCTGTAGATAGTGCAATTGGACATTCAGGGCGCTAAGAGTCCTTTAGTAGAAAAGGAATATTTTCAAATAAAAACTGCACAGAAGAAATCTGTGTAACTTCTTACTGTTGTGTGCATTCAACTAACGGAATTTAACCTTACTTTTGATTGAGCAGTTCTGAAACACTCTTTCTGTACAAAATACAAGTGGACATTCAGGGCGCTAAGAGGCCTATAGTGGGAAAAGGAATATTTTCAAGTAAAAAGCACACAGAAGCAATCTGTGAAACTTCTTACTGTTCTGTGCATTCAACTAACAGAGTCGAACCTTAGTTATTATTGAGCAGTTCTGAATCACTCTTTCTGTAGAAAATGCAAGTCAACATTCAGGGCGCTAAGAGGCCTATAGCGGAAAAATGAATATGATCAAATAAAAACTACACAGAAGCAATCTGTGAAATTTCTTACTGTTCTGTGCATTCAACTAACACAGTTGAACCTTAGTTTATATTGAGCAGTTATGAAACACTCTTTCTGCAGAAAATGCAAGTGAACATTCAGGGCACTAAGAGGCCTATAGTTGAAAAAGTAATATGTTCAAATAAAAACTACAAAGAATCTATCTGTGAAACTTCTTACAGTTCTGAGCATTCAACTAACAGAGTTCAAACTTACTTTTGATTGAGCAGTTCTGAAACACCCTTACTGTAGAAAATGCAAGTGGACATTCAGGGCGCTAAGAGGCCTATGGTGGAAAATGTATTACCTTCAAATAAAAACTACACAGAAGCAATCTGTGAAACTTATTACGGTTCTGTTTTTAAACTATCACAGTTGAAACTTAATTTTGATTGAACAGTTCTGAAACACTCTTTCTGTAGAAAATGCAAGTGGACATTCATGGCGCTAAGAGGCCTATAGTGGAAAAGGGAATATATTCAAACAAAAACTACAAAGAAGCAATATGTGAAACTTCTTTCTGTTCTGTGCATTCAGCTAACACAGTTGAACCTTAGTTTTGATTGAGCAGTTCTGCATCACTCTTTCTGTAGAAAATACAAGTGGACGTTCAGGGCGCTAAGAGGCCTATAGTGGAAAAAGGAATAAGTTCAAATAAAAACTACACAGAAGCTATCTGTGAAACTTATTTCTGTTCTGTGCATTCAACTAAAAGATTTGAACCTTACTTTTGATTGAGCAGTTCTGAAACACTCTTTCTGTAGAAAATGCAAGTGGACCTTCGGAGCACTAAGAGGCCTACTGCGGAAAAAGTAATATCTTCAAATAAAAACTACATAGAAGCATTCTGTGAAACTTCTTTCTGTTCTGTGCATTCAACTAACTGAGTTTAACCTTACTTTTGTTTGAGCAGTTCTGAAACACTCTTTCTGAAGAAAATGCAATTGGACATTCGGGGCGCTAAGAGGCCTATAGTGGAAAAGGAATATTTTCAAATAAAAACTACACAGAAGAAATCTGTGAAACTTCTTACTGTTCTGTGCATTCTACTAACAGAGTTGAACCTCAGTTTTGATTGAGCAGATCTGAAACACTCTTTCTGTAGAAAATACATGTGGACATTCAGGGCGCTAAGAGGACTATAGTGGAAAAAGGAGAAAGTTCACATAAAAACTACACAGAAGATATCTGTGAAACTTCTCTCTGTTCTGTGCATTCAACTAACGGAGTTGAACCTTACTTTTTATTGAGAAGTTCTGAAACATTCTTTCTGTAGAAAATGCAAGTGGACCTTCCGAGCGCTAAGAGGCTTATAGAGGAAAAAGTAATACCTTCAAATACAAACTACACAGAAGCATTCTGTGAAACTTCTTTCTGTACTTTGCATTCATCTAACAGAGTTGAAACTTACTTTTGATTGAGCACTTGTGAAACAGCCTTTCTATAGAAAATGCTATTGGACATTCAGGGAGCTAAGAGGCCTATAGTGTAAAAAGGAATATTTTCAAATAAAAACTGCACAGAAGCAATCTGGCAAACTTCTTACTGTTCTGTGCATTCAACTAAAATAGTTGAACGGTAGTTTTATTGAGCAGTTCTGAAAAACTCTTTCTGTAGAAAATGCAAGTGGACATTCAGGGCGCTGAGAGGCCTATATTGGGAAAAGGAATATCTTCAAATAAAAACCACACAGAAGCAATCTGTGAAACTTCTTACTGTTCTGTGCATTCAACTAACAGAGTTCAACCTTACATTTGATTGAGCAGTTCTGAAACACCCTTTCTGTAGAAAATGCAAGTGGACATTCAGGGCGCTAAGAGGCCTATTGTGGAAAAAGGAATACCTTCAAATAAAAACTACACAGAAACAATCTGTGAAACTACTTACGGTTCTGTTCTTTAAATTAACACAGTTGAACCTTAATTTTGATTCAACAGTTCTGAAACACTCTTTCTGTAGAAAATGCAAGTGGACATTCATGACGCTAAGAGGCCTATATTGGAAAAGGGAATATCTTCAAACAAAAACTACAAAGAAGCAATCTGTGAAACTTCTTTCTATTCTGTGCATTCAACTAACAGAGTTTATCCTTAGTTTTGATTGAGCAGTTCTGAAACACTCTTTCTGTAGAAAATAGAAGTGGACATTCAGGGCGCAAAGAGGCCTACAGTGCAAAAAGGAATAAGTTCAAATAAAAACTACACAGAAGATATCTGTGAAACTTCTCTCTGTTCTGTGCATTCAACTAACAGAGTTGAAACTCAGTTTTGATTGAGCAGTTCTGAAACACTCTTTCTGTAGAAAATGCAAGTGGACATTCATGGCGCTAAGAGGCCCATAGTAGAAAAAGGAATATCTTCAAACAATAACTACACAGAAGCAATCTGTGAAACTTCTTACTGTTCTGTGCATTCAACTAACAGATTTGAACCTCGGTTTTGATTGAGCAGTTCTGAAACACTCTTTCTGTATAAAATGCAATTGGACATTTAGGGCGCTAAGAGGCCTACAGCGGAAAAATGAATATGTTCAAATAAAAACTACACAGAAGCAATCTGCGAAACATCTTTCTGTTCTGTGCATTCAACTAACATAGTTGAACGGTAGTTTTTATTGAGCAGTTCTGAAACACCCTTTCTGTAGAAAATGCAAGTGGACCTTCGGAGCGCTAAGAGGCCTATAGCGGAAAAAGTAATACCTTCAAATACAAACTACACAGAAGCATTCTGTGAAACTTCTTTCTTTTCTTTGCATTCATCTAACAAAGTTGAACCTTACTTTTGATTGAGCACTTCTGAAACACCCTTTCTATAGAAAATGCAATTGGACATTCAGGGAGCTAAGAGGCCTATAGTGGAAAAAGGAATATTTTCAAATAAAAACTGCACAGACGCAATCTGCGAAACTTCATACTGTTCTGTGGTTTCAACTAACATAGTTGAACAGTAGTTTTTATTGGGCAGTTCTGAAACACTCTTTCTGTAGAAAATGCAAGTGGACATTCAGGGCGCTAAGAGGACTATAGTGGAAAAAGGAAAATGTTCACATAAAAACTACACAGAAGCTATCTGTGAAACTTCTTACTGTTCTGTGCATTCAACTAACAGAGTTGAACCTTACTTTTGATTGAGCAGTTTTGAAACACTCTTTCTGTAGTAAATGCAAGTGGACATTCATGGCGCTAAGAGGCAAATAGTAGAAAAAGGAATATCTTCAAACAAAAACTACACAGAAGCAATCTGTGAAACTTTTTTCTGTTCTTTGCATTCAACTAACAGAGTTGAACCTCAGTTTTTATTGAGCAGTTCTGAAACACTCTTTCTGTAGAAAATACAAGTGGACATTCAGGGCGCTAAGAGGCCTATAGTGGAAAAAGTAATAAGTTCACATAAAAACTACACAGAAGATATCTGTGAATCTTCTCTCTGTTCTGTGCATTCAACTAACCGAGTTGAACTTTACTTTTGATCGAGCATTTCTGAAACACTCTTTCTGTAGAAAATGCAAGTGGACTTTCGGATCGCTAAGAGGCCTACAGCGGAAAAAGTAATATCTTCAAATAAAAACTACACAGAAGCATTCTGTGAAACTTCTTTCTGTTCTGTGCATTCAACTAACAGAGTTTAACCTTACAATTGATTGAGCAGTTCTGAAACACTCTTACTGTAGAAAATGCAATTGGACATTCAGGGCGCTAAGTGGCCTATAGTGGAAAAGGCATATTTTCAAATAAAAACTGCGCAGAAGAAATCTGTGAAATTTCTTACTTTTCTGTGCATTCAACTAACAAATTTGAACCTCAGTTTTGATTGAGCAGTTCTGAAACACTCTTTCTGTAGAAAATACAAGTGGACATTCCGGGCGCTAAGAGGACTATAGAGGAAAAAAGAAAAAGTTCACATAAAAACTACACAGAAGCTATCTGTGAAAATTCTCTCTGTTCTGTGCATTCAACTAATGGAGTTGAACCTTACATTTGATTGAGAAGTTCTGAATCACTCTTTCTGTAGAAAATGCAAGTGGACATTCGGAGCGCTAAGAGGCCTATAGCGGAAAAAGTAATACCTTCATATACAAACTACACAGAAGCATTCTGTGAAACTTATTTCTGTTCCTTGCATTCATCTATCAGAGTTGATCCTTACTTTGATTGAGCACTTCTGAAACACCCTTTCTATCAAAAATGCAATTGGACATTCAGGGAGCTAAGAGGCCTATAATGGAAAAAGGAATATTTTCTAATACAAACTGCACAGAAGCAATCTGCGAAACTGCTTTCTGTTCTGTGCATTCAACAATCATAGTTGAAGGGTAGTTTTTATTGAGCAGTTCTGAAACACTCTTTCTGTAGAAAATGCAAGTGGATATTCCGGGGGCTGAGAGGCGTATAGTGGGAAAAGGAATATCTTCAAATAAAAAACACACAGAAACAATCTGTGAAACTTCTTACTGTTCTATGCATTCAACTAACAGAGTTGAACCATAGTTATTATTGAGCAGTTCTGAAACACAGTTTCTGTAGAAAATGCAAGTGAACATTCAGGGCGCTAAGAGGCCTATAGCGGAAAAATGAATATGTTCAAATAAAAACTACACAGAAGCAATCTGTGAAACTTCTTACTGTTCTGCGCATTCAACTAACAGAGTTGAACCTTAGTTTATATTGAGCAGTTATGAATCACTCTTTCTGCAGAAAATGCAAGTGAACATTCAGGGCGCTAAGAGGCCTATAGGTGAAAAAGTTATATGTTCAAATAAAAACTACATAGAAGCTATCTGTGAAACTACTTACAGTTCTGTGCATTCAACTAACAGATTTCAACCTTACTTTTGATTGAGAAGTTCTGAAACACACTTTCTGTAGAAAATGCAAGTGGACATTCAGGGCGCTAAGATGCCTATGGTGGAAAAAGGAATACCTTCAAATAAAAACTACAGAGAAGCAATCTGTGAAACTTCTTACGGTTCTGTTATTTAAACTAACACAGTTGAACCTTAATTTTGATCGAAAATTTATGAAACACTCTTTCTGTAGAAAATGCAAGTGGACATTCATGGTGCTAAGAGGCCTATAGTGGAAAAGGGAATATCTTCAAACACAAACTACAAAGAAGCAATCTGTGAAACTTCTTTCTGTTCTGTGCATTCAACTAAAAGAGTTGAACCTTAGTTTTGCTTGAGCAGTTCTGAAACACTCTTTCAGTAGAAAATGCAAGTGGTCATTCGGAGCGCTAAGAGACCTATAGCGGAAAAAGGAATATCTTCAACAAAAGCTACACAGAGGCAATCTGTGAAACTTCTTTCTGTTCTGTGCATTCAACTAACAGAGTTGAACCCTACATTTGATTGAGCAATTCTGAAACACTCTTTCTGTAGAAAATGCAAGTGGACATTCAGGGCTGTAAAGGCCAATAGTGGAAAAAGTAATATGTTCAAATAAAAACTACACAGAAGCAATATGTGAAACTTCTTTCTTTTCTGTGCATTCAACTAACAGATTTGAACCTTACGTTTGATTGAGCAGTTGTGAAACACTCTTTCTGTAGGAAATGCAAGTGGAAATTCAGGGCGCTGAGTGGCCTGTAGTGGAAAAAGTAATACGTTCAAATAAAAACTACACAGAATCTATCCGTGAAACTACTCTCTGTTCTGTGCATTCAACCAACAGATTTGAAACTTACTTTTTATTGAGCAGCTCTGAAACACTCTTTCTGTAGAATATGCAAGTGGACCTTTGGAGCGCTAAGAGGCCTTTAGCGGAAAAAGGAATATCTTCAAATAAAACCTACACAGAAGCAATCTGTGAAACTTCTTACAGTTCTGTGCTTTCAACTAACAGAGTTGAACCTTCGTTTTGATTGAGCAGTTGTGAAACTCTTTCTGTAGAATATGCAAGTGGACATTCAGGGCGCTAAGAGGCCTATGGTGGAAAAAGGAATATTTTCAAATAAAAACTGCACAGATGCAATCTGTGAAAGTTCTTACTGTTCTCTGCATTCAAATAACAGAGTTGAACCTTCGTTTTTATTGAGCAGTTCTGAAACAGTCTTTCTGTAGAAAATGCAAGTGGATATTCAGGGCGCTCAGGGCTCTATAGTAGAAAAAGGAATATCTTCAAATAAAAACTACACAGAAGCATTCTGTGAAACTTCTTACTGTTCTGGGCATTCAACTAACAGAGTTTAACCTTAGTTTTGATTGAGAAGTTCAGAAACACTCTTTCTGTAGAAAATGCAAGTGGAAATTCAGGGCGCTAAGAGGCCTATAGTGGAAAAATGAATATGTTCAAATAAAAACTCCACAGAATCATTTTGTGAAACTTCTTTCTGTTCTGTGCATTTAACTAACAGAGTTGAACCTCAGATTTGATTAAGCACTTCTGAAACAATCTTTCTCTAGAGAATGCAAGTGTATATTCAGGGCGCTAAGAAGCCTATAGTGGAAAAAGAAATATGTTCAAATAGAAACTACACAGAAGCATTCTGTGAAACTTCTTTCTCTTCTGTGCATTCAACTAAGAGAGTTGAACCTTACTTTTGAATGAACAGTTCTGAAACACTCTTTCTGTAGAAAATGCAAGTGCACCTTCGGAGCGCTAAGAGGCCTATAGCGGAAAAAGGGATATCCTCAAATAAAAACTACACAGAAACATTCTGTGAAACTTCCTTCTGTTCTGTGCATTCAACTAACAGAATTGAACCTTACTTTTGATTGAGCAGTTCTGAAACACTCTTTCTGTAGAAAATGCAAGTGGACATCCAGGGCGCTAAGAGGCCTATGCTGGAAAAAGTAATATCTTCAAATAAAATCTACACAGAAGCTATCTGTGAAAGTTCTTACTGTTCTGTTCTTTCAACTAACACAGTTGAAACTTAATTTTGATTGAGCAGTTCTGAAACACTCTTTCTGTAGAAAATGCATGTTTAGGTTCATGGCGCTAAGAGGCCTATAGTGGAAAAAGGAATATCTTCAAAGAAAAACTACACGGAAGCATTCTGTGAAACTTCCTTCTGTTCTGTGCATTCATCTAACAGAGTTGAACGTTAGTTTTGATTGAGCAGTTCTGAAACACTCTTTTTGTATAAAATGCAAGTGGACATTCAGGGCGCTAAGAGGCCTACAGTGGAAAAAGGAATATGTTCAAATAACAACAGCACAGAAGCAATCTGTTAAACTATTTCCTGTTCTGTGCATTCAACTAACAGCGTTGAAGCTTACTTTTGATTGAACAGTTCTGAAAGACTCTTTCTGTAGAAAATGCAAGTGGACATTCAGAGCGCTAAAACGACTATCGCGGAAAAAGGAATATGTTCAAATAAAAACTACACAGAAGCAATCTGTGAAACTTCTTACTGTTCTCTTCTTTCAACTAACACAGGTGAACCTTAATTTTTCTTGAGCAGTTCTGAAACACTCTTTCTGTAGAAAATGCAAGTGGACATTCATGGAGCTAAGTGGCCTACAGTGGAAAAAGGAATATCTTCAAATAAAAACTACACAGAATTAATCTGTGAAACTTCTTACAGTTGTGTGCTTTCAACTACCACAGTTGAAACTTACTTTTGATTGAACAGTTCTGAAACACGCTTTCTGTAGAAAATGCATGTGGACATTCGGAGCGCTAAGAGGCCTATAGCGGAAAAAGGAATATCTTCAAATAAAAACTACACAGAAGCATTTGGTGAAACTTCTTTCAGTTCTGTGCATTCAGCTAACAGATTTGAAACTTACTTTTGATGGAGCGGTTCTGAAACACTCTTTCTGTAGAAAATGCAAGTGGACATTGAGGGCGCTAAGAGGCCTATGGTGGAAAAAGGAATATCTTCATATAAAAACTACACAGAAGCAATCTGTCAAACTTCTGACACTTCTGTGCTTTCAACTAACACAGTTGAACCTTACTTTTGATTGAGCAGTTCTGAAACACACTTTCTGTAGAAAATGCAAGTGGACATTCAGGGCTCTTAGAGGCCAATAGTGGAAAAAGTAACATGTTAATTTAAAAGCTACATAGAAGCTATCTGTGAAACTTCTTTCTGTTCTGTGCATTCAACAAACAGATTTGAACCTTACTTTTTATTGAGCAGCTCTGAAACACTCTTTCTGTAGAAAATGAAAGCGGACATTTGGAGCGCTAAGAGGCCTTTAGCGGAAAAAGGAATATCTTCAAATAAAAACTACACAGAAGCTTTCTGTGAAAATTCTTTCTGTTCTGTGCATTCAACTAACAGAGTTGAATCTTACTTTTGATTGAGCAGTTCTGTAAAACTCTTTCTGTAGAAAATGCATGTGGACATTCAGGGCGCTAAGAGGGCTATAGTGGAAAAAGGAATATGTTCAAATAAAAACTACATAGAAGCAATCTGTGAAACTTCTTTCTGTTCTGTGCATTCAACTAAGAGAGTAGAACCCTACTTTTGATTGAGCAGTTATGAAACACTCTTTCTGTAGAAAACGCAAGATGACATTCGGAGCGCTGAGAGGCCTGTAGCGGAAAAAGTAATATCTTCAAATAAAAACTACACAGAAGCATTCTGTGAAACTTCTTTCTGTTCTGTTCATTCAACTAACAGAATTGAACATTACTTTTGATTGAGCAGTTCTGAAACACTCTTTCTGTGGAAAATTCAAGTGGACTTTAAGGTCGCTAAGAGGCCTATTGTGGAAAAAGGAATATCCTCAAATAAAAACTACACAGAAGCAATCTCTGAAACTTCTTACTGTTCTGTGCATTCAACTAACAGAGTTGAACCTTAGTTTTGATTGAGCAGTTCTGAAACACTCTTTCTGTAGAAAATGCAAGTGGAAATTCAGGGCGCTAAGAAGCCTATAGTGGAAAAATGAATATGTTCAAATAAAAACTACACAGAAGCAATCTGTGAAACTACTTTCTGTTCTGTGCATTCAACTAACGGAGTTGAACCTTACTTTAGATAGAAAAGTTCTGAAACACTCTTTCTGTAGAAAATGCAACTGGACATTCGGAGCGCTAAGAGGCCTATAGCGGAAAAAGGAATATCTTCAAATAAAAACTACACAGAAGCATTCTGTGAAACTTCCTTCTATTCTGTGCATTCAACTAACAGATTTGAACGTTATATTTAATTCAGCGGTTCTGAAACACTCTTTCTGTAGAAAATGCAAGTGGACATTCAGGGCGCTAAGAGGACTATAGTGAAAAAACTAATATGTTCAAATAAAAACTACACAGAAGCTATCTTGAAAATTCTTTCTGTTCTGTGCATTCAACTAACTGAGTTGAACCTTACTTTTGAATGAACAATTCTGAAACACTCTTTCTGTAGAAAATGCAAGTGGACATTCGGAGCGCTAAGAGGCCTATAGCGGAAAAAGGAATACCTTCAAATAAAAACTACACAGAAGCCTTCTGTGCAACTTCTTTCTATTCTTTGCATTCAGCGAACAGAGTTGAACCTTACATTTGATTGAGCAGTTCTGAAACACCCTTTCTGTAGAAAATGCAAGTGGACATTCAGGGCGCTAAGATGCCTATGGTGGAAAAAGGAATATCTTCAAATAAAAACTACAGAGAAACAATCTGTGAAATTTCTTACTGTTCTGTGCTTTCAACTAACAGAGTTGAACCTTACTTTTCATTGAGCCGTCTGAAACACTCTTTCTGTAGAAAATGTAAGTGGACATTCATGGCACTAAGAGGTCTATAGTGGAAAAAGGAATATCTTCACCTAAAAACTACACAGAAGCAATCTGTGAAACTTCTTTCTGTTCTGTGCATTCAACTAACAGAGTTGAACCTTAGTTTTGATTGAGCAGTTCTGAAACACTCTTTCTTTATAAAATGTAAGTGGACATTCAGGGCGCTAAGAGGCCTATAGTGGAAAAAGGAATATTTTCAAATAAAAACTACACAGGAGCATCTGTGAAACTTCTTACTGTTCTGTGCATTCAACTAACAGAGTTGAATCTTAGTTTTGATTGAGCAGTTCTGAAACACTCTTTCTGTAGAAAATGCAAGTGGACACTCAGGGCGCTAAGAGGCCTATAGCGGAAAAATGAATATGTTCAAATAAAAACTACACAGAAGCAATATGTGAAACTTCTTTCTGTTCTGTGCATTCAACTAACATAGTTGAACCTTAATTTTGATTGAGTAGTTCTGAAACACTCTTTCTGTAGAAAATACAATTGGACCTTCGGAGCGCTAAGAGGCCTATAGCGGAAAAAGGAATATCTTCAAATAAAAACTACACAGAAGCATTCTGTGAAACTTCGTTCTGTTCTGTGCATTCAAATAACGGAATTGAATGTTACTTTTGATTGAGCAGTTCTGAAACACTCTTTCTGTAGAAAATGCAAGTGGACCCTTGGAGCGCTAAGAGGCCTTTAGCGGAAAAAGGAATATCTTCAAATAAAAACTACACAGAAGCAATCTGTTAAACAACTTACAGTTCTGTGCTTTCAAATAACACAGTTGAACCTTCGTTTTGATTGAACAGTTCTGAAACACTCTTTCTGTAGAAAATGCGTGTGGACATACGTTGCGCTAATAGGCCTATAGCGGAAATAGGAATATCTTCAAATAAAAACTACACAGAAGCATTCTGTGAAACATCTTTCTGTTCTGTGCATTCAACTAACAGAGTTGAACGTTGGTTTTGATTGAGCAGTTCTGAAACACTCTTTCTGTAGAAAATGCAAGTGGACATTCATGGCGCTATGAGGCCTATAGCGGAAAAATGAATATGTTCATATAAAAACTACACAGAAGCAATCTGTGAAACTTCTTTCTGTTCTGTGCATTCAACTAAGAGAGTACAACCTGACATTTGATTGAGCAGTTCTGAAACACTCTTTCTGTAGAAAATGCAAGTAGACATTCCGAGCGCTAAGAGGCCTATAGCGGAAAAAGGAATATCTTCAAATAAAAACTACACAAAAGCATTCTGTGAAACTTCTTTCTATTCTGTGCATTCAACTAAAAGAGTTGAACCTTACATTTGATTGAGCAGTTCTGAAACACTCTTTCTGTAGAAAATGCAAGTGGATATTCATGGCGCTAAGAGGCCTATAGCTTAAAAATGTATATGTTCAAATAAAAAGTACACAGAAGCAATCAGTGAAACTTCTTTCTGTTCTGTGCATTCAACTAACAGAGTTGAACCTTAGTTTTGATTGACCAGTTCTGAAACACTCTTTCTGTAGACAATGCAAGTGGACATTCGGAGCGCTAAGAGGCCTATAGCGGAAAAATTAATATCTTCAAATAGAAACTACAGAGAACCATTCTGTGAAACTTCTTTCTGCTCTGTGCATTCAACTAACAGAGTTGAACCTTACCTTTGATTGAGCAGTTCTGAAACACTCTTTTTGTAGAAAATGCAAGTAGACATTCGGAGCGCTAAGAGGCCTATATCGGAAAAAGGAATATCTTCAAATAAAAACTACACAAAAGCATTCTGTGAAACTTCTTTCTATTCTCTGCATTCAACTAAAAGAGTTGAACCTTACATTTGATTGAGCAGTTCTGAAACACTCTTTCTGTAGAAAATGCAAGTGGATATTCATGGCGCTAAGAGGCCTAAAGCTTAAAAATGTATATGTTCAAATAAAAAGTACACAGAAGCAATCTGTGAAACTTCTTTCTGTTCTGTGCATTCAACAAACAGAGTTGAACCTTAGTTTTGATTGAGCAGTTCTGAAACACTCTTTCTGTAGAAAATGCAAGTGGACATTCAGGGGGCTAAGAGGCCTATAGTGGAAAAAGGAATATGTTCAAATAAAAACTACACAGAAGCTATCTGTTAAACTAATCTCTGTTATGTGCATTCCACTAACAGAGTTGAAACATACTTTTGATTGAGGAGATCTGAAACACTCTTTCTGTAGAAATTGCAACTGGACCTTTGGAGCGCTATGAGGCCTGTAGCGGAAAAAGGAATATCTTCAAATAAAAACTACACATTAGCATTCTGTGAAACTTCTTTCTGTTCTGTGCATTCAACTAACAGAGTTGAACCTTACTTTTGATTGAGCAGTTCTGAAACACTCATTCTGTAGAATATGCAAGTGGACATTCAGGGCGCTAAGAGGCCTTTAGTGGAAAAAGGAATATCTTCAAATAGAAACTACACAGAACCATTCTGTGAAACTTTTTTCTGTTCTGTGCATTCAACTAACAGAGTTGAACCTTAGTTTTGATTGAGCGTTCTGAAACACTCTTTCTGTAGAAAATGCAAGTGGACATTCAGGGCGCTAAGAGGCCTAAGGTGGAAAAAGGAATGTCTTCAAATAAAAACTACACAGAAGCAATCTGTGAAACTTCTTAATGTTCTGTGCTTTCAACTGACAGAGTTGAACCTTAGTTTTGATTGAGCAGTTCTGAAACACTCTTTCTGTAGAAAATGCAAGTGGACATTCAGGGCTGTAAGAGGCCAATAGTGGAAATGGAATATCTTCAAATAAAAACTACACTGAAGGTATCTGTGAAACTATTTTCTGTTCTGTGGATACAACTAACAGAGTTGAACCTTACTTTTGATTGAGCAGTTCTGAAACACTCTTTCTTTAGAAAATGCAAGTGGACATTCAGGGGGCTAAGAGGCCTATAGTGGAAAAAGGACTATGTTCAAATAAAAACTACACAGAAGCTATCTGTGCAACTAATCTCTGTTCTGTGCATTCCACTAACAGAGTTGAAACATACTTTTGATTGAGGAGATCTGAAACACTCTTTCTGTAGAAATTGCAACTGGACCTTTGGAGCGCTAAGAGGCCTGTAGCGGAAAAAGTAATATCTTCAAATAAAAACTACACATTAGCATTCTGTGAAACTTCTTTCTGTTCTGTGCATTCAACTAACAGAGTTGAACCTTACCTTTGATTGAGCAGTTCTGAAAAACTCTTTCTGTAGAAAATGCAAGTGCAAACTCAGCGCGATAAGGGGCCTATAGCGGAAAAATGAATGTGTTCCAATAAAAACTACACAGAAGCAATCTGTGAAACTGTGTCCCTATATCCAAATACCTTGATATAATTCTCGCTCAGTAAATTCATTCATCTTCAAATCAACTGCCAATCTCAACTGATTTTCTCCAACTTTATTTCTACACTCATAACCCCAACCACCATCATCCTTCAACTGGACAGGTGCAATAGTCAGCTTAATGAACCCCCTTCCTTCACTACTGTACCCTTCCACAATAGTACACCCTCCTAAGAGCTAACCTCATCGTATCACACATCCATCATACACTTTTCAGTGTAGTTAATTTATATTCACACTTTGATATAAGATCTAGATTTGGTCCCTGAGAACACTCATGTAATCTCTCTCCATTCTCTTCCTTCATGGACATTCCAGCCACACCGGCCTTCTTTTCTTTGTAAGAAACTATCAAGCTCTCTTTTTAAATTACAGAATCTTTATATCTGCCCTTCTTTCTGCTCAGAGCACCCCAGATCTTCAAAGTACCTTCCTGTTTGTCTTCACTCAACTCTCAAATGAAATATTACCTCCTCAGAGAGAAAAATGCTCTGAAATACCTATAGCCAGATCAGTGCCTTCCTACTTGCCAGTTTTACTCAGCCATGTTATCACATGTAATCTTCTTCGTAGTAGTGTACCTTATAGCCCTTCACACCATTGCTTTGTTTAGGTATTGTATGTCTTCGTCCTCTTTGCCTCCTCACTACA